>NW_028155857.1:0-74833 GCF_963454915.1 Gymnoscopelus microlampas | reverse complement strand
ATCATCAGTGTTGTAGCCTGGGGTCATCGGGTGTTTCGGGTCTCGCAACAACATACATCCTCGCCTAGGTGACCCAGCCGGGGGTTGATCAAGCCTCGACTTACGTACCAGGTATAGCTACCCACGGTCTGTCCTCTTAGGGCAAGACAGTGCCACTCAATCCGCTTGTCCGGAACTACTTTGCTGGGTGTTACGACCAACCGGGTCTAGGGGAGTAGGAACGCAACAAGGCAAGATGGTTCAAGCCAAACTTAAGCTTTTATTCACAGTAAATCAAAGTATGGCATACAATCAGTGCAAAATATGGAATAACAGTGCTACCAGTGCTGTTGAGTGATCAGGGCACGGATAGGAACCAAAGAAAAGAAACAAATATGAAACAAAAGGTCGCTTTCCTAAACACTGAAATAACCCCCAACTCTGACTTCCTAACTTAGTAATAAATAGGAATAAAAGAAAACCTAACTATCTGACTACCCTACTCTTACCTAATCAAACATAAATACACAGTGAATGGAACCTGCCCTCTACCTGGTGCTAAACAGTGGAATACTAGAAATAAATACCTACAATATACTACCTGCCCTGGATCAACTTTCACAAGAAGCACTTACTTAAGTAGCAATTGACACAATGCAGTTTTGACTGGATACAAATGATCTGTATGTTAAGACTGTAGCTAAACTACTCCGTTGGGCACGCTGTCACTAGACTGACGTACATGGAGTGTTCTCTGGACTGACAGTAGACTGAGTGTAGAGCTTGGGCCTGAAGCGCTCCCCACCAATCCTGGAGAAGGAATCTGCATAGGATCAAACGAAGAACGAGGACGAGGACAAGACGGGCGCGCGCACACCTAACATAAACACAGATCCCTACACTAACACTCCTAGCACTCTTATCCGTAACACTGGGACTGGGGGAGAGGAGAGGCTCTGGCACATGGAGGGGCTAGGCTCTGTGGATGGCCTTCTGGCCGGGCTTCTCCTCCGTCTCACCTACAAATGAATGTGGGGGGTCCATGACATGTGAGATATTTGAGAACCACTGGTTTAAATGATTTAAAAAAATAATACAAATATAAATACAAATAAGAAACTGAACTTTAGAAACAAACCCCGAAAAACACAACCACCAATATTTAAAAGCAACCTTACAGAAAAACAAGTGTGGGAATATAGGTGAATGTTGCACCCACTGCAGCTATATGGTCGTGCACGGCGGATTTGTAGGGGTGGGAGCCCGGAAACTTCTTTCTTCTACATTAGAGGAGTTAGAAAGTCACATTCTAATACAGCCCGAATACCCAATCTCAGCACTGGCCACAGTGGCGCATCTTGCTAATCATTAGACTCCCAATCCACTACGACTGGGAGCCTAGGTTCAACTTCGGGACAGTTATTTTTCAAACAACTGCGGACTACTTTTTTTTGCTGATAAAGTATAGTTTTGGACTGGACCGCGACGGAGGGGCGCAGTCTCAAGCAAACTTGAGCCACGAGAGGCACCACGAGCGCGCGCCAGTAGACACTCAAAGTGACTACTGGCCAATCACGCGAGGAGGAGGAGGACAGGAGCTCGTCTTTCCCGGGACTTACACAACTTTCCCGGGACTTACACATCCGCAGTGCATTCCCAAAGCTTGCCCCACTGCACCTGACCTAGTCACATGACCAGGAAGTATAGTGCACCTGATCTAGTCACATGACCAGGAAGTTAGTCCCTCCTAGTAGAAAGCCATTTGACTCTGCTGCAGAGGATGGTGTTTCCCCTCTCATGAAGGGTGAAGGAGAACACATGGTAGGCCAAAGCTCAACTTTGTGTAGCACATCATAACCATTTGTAAGGCTACCCTTTTGTTTGTTGCAGCTAATGCCAGCCTATTGTTTGTTAGAGCACATGCTACTACTGTGTTTCTTTGCCTACTGTTAAAGCACATGGATGCTACCATGCCTATAGCACTTTACTTTGTATCAACATTGTTGTGTTTTATTCGAATGTATGTATTTTATTTCAGTCTACAAATGATACCTCCAGTGAACTGCTGTGCTTTATCTAGACACCGGGAGATACTGTATACATTCTATGCATTGCCTCTTTGTGTATTTTTATTGTATATTTTAGTTTTGTAACACCACTGTCTTAGTTAGGATTTAAATTTCATACTGGAGCCACAAACCACCAGGAAACAAGTTGCAATCAAATATCCAGTTTTCTTAGCCGGATACTGATGGAATAGTATGACAGTAGGTTTTCATGTTGCTGCCATGGTTCTAAACAAAGACACAAAGAATCAAATTATAATATCATGCCAGATCAAATATCAAACTATATAAATATGGCCTTTAAATTATATTATACATTAAGGTATATCATCAAAATAATAGGCCAAGTATTTACTTCATAATATTAAACATCTAAATATCCATATAACTCAAGTTCATCAATTCTTAAATATACTCATATAATCCACATCACTAGAAGTAAAACACTGGAACTTACATTATACCGGGTTTAACAGACGCATGGCAAACATCAGTGGTACATCAGCAGCACACGGCAAACACAGGCCGGCTGCATGTGTTTGGAAACAAAGGACAAGGGGAGAAATGGGAATACAGTCCTGCTTTTATAGTGGGAGGAAGTGAGGTCACCACCACAGGTACCAGTCTGAATCCCATTGTGGTGTCTCCTTGTGGAGCGGAGGGGAAATGAACCTTGCAGTTTCTGACAGTCTTCTTATAGCTGTGGTGCTGGAATTGTCCCCCGCCCTTGTCCCTGCATTGTACTGCATTGTGTGCATTCACTGCAAAGCAAAGTAGCTTTATGCTGTTCTTTTTAATGATTTGAATAGTGTTTGCATTATGTTGACATGCTAGTGCTGGCAACTAATGTGTTTTGTCTGTTAACTTTAAAGGGACCAGTCCAGCCACTGTTTTCCACTGTTATTTTGATTTGATTTTGATTTGTTTATTTGAGTTCATTCATTTGAGGTATACTATATACTTTATGTTACAGTGTAACCGTGTTCAAGGCCGGGTCCGCCCTGTTACACACGCCTACACACGCCTTCCTCTCCTATCTTGGGACTGCACTGTGGGACCTTTGTTATTTTTTATTGGTGTGTATGTAAAATCCTGAAACTGCATGTTTTTGTATTGACTATTATATTTTATATTGCATGAGTTTGGTGCCAGGCCTGTCCCCTTTATCGTTTTCCCCAATAGTTACCTTGGTAGTACCGTGTGTAGGGGCTGACCCGCCCTTCCCTATTAGAAGAGTAACTAACTTGTCACTTTATATTCTTGCCTTACTGACTATTGCCTGATATTTTAATAACCCATGTGTTACATAGTTGTTTAATAAAGTGTGTTCTATTTTTACACAAACTGCCTCTGGTAAATTGTTCCTGTTTTAAAGGAAGTTGGTCACATCACTGTGTTGAACATTCTAAGGTTTAGGGGTTCCTCCTGCCCCCTCCACAAGCGGGAGGTGGCGTAGTCATCAATTAGCTCCAGTTACTACACAAGCTTATAATCGGCGGTCAAGCGGACATGGCAACACTGTCTGGCACTGCTCTCTAGCTGAGTCACTCCCCATCAGTGGTGGAAAAAGGACTCCAATGTTTTACTTAAGTAAAAGTATCAATTAAGTAAAAGTCTGGAATTAAAAATGTACTTGAGTAAAAGTACGAAAGTGTTGGTATCAAAATGTACTTAAAGTACCAAAAGTAAAAGTACTAAAATGTTTGAAAATAGCAGATCTATAAGCTCATAGTGGTGCCGTACTATGAGCTACTGTGACATACTGTTTACTGTCCCCAGTAGGACATGGGACAGACATATTGTTTACTGTCCCCAGTAGGACATCAAATCAAATCAAATCACGTTTATTTATAGAGCACATTTAAAAAACAACTTTCGTTGTACCAAAGTGCTATACAGGTATTTCAGCAGCACAATTCATTTCATCAACAATATACATCACATGGGACAGACACGCTCCTACTGTTTACTGTCCCCAGTAGGACATGGGACAGACATACTGTTTACTGTCCCCAGTAGGACATGGGACAGACACACTGTTTACTGTCCCCAGTAGGACATGGGACAGACATACTGTTTACTGTCCCCAGTAGGACATGGGACAGACACACTGTTTACTGTCCCCAGTAGGACATGGGACAGACATACTGTTTACTGTCCCCAGTAGGACATGGGACAGACACACTGTTTACTGTGCCCAGTAGGACATGGGACAGACATACTGTTTACTGTCCCCAGTAGGACATGGGGCAGACATACTGTTTACTGTCAGACACAAAGCTCATGTATCCATACTTCACCTTTTTACAGGGACAGAAATCTCAGCTCTGTACCTGTTTTGGTATTGGCAGTATTCCATTTCTTCAGCTTCTTTTTCTGCTGTTTTTGCCAGTTCTGGCTGAACCGTGCATACGCTTTTTATGAAACTCGGCCATATGGTAGATGGTCATGAAAAACTATCAAGAAATAATTCTCACAATCTTTCGTCAAAAGGTGGCGCTATAGCACTCAGTTGAAAATGCCAACTTTGAACAGGTACAACTCATGCCCTGTTTGACCTACAGCCATGAAACTTCAATGCACACATGCGTCTCCTCATGCCTAACAACTTTCACTGTTTGACTTTTGACCTCTGACCTTTAGATCTCCCACCATTTCGAATTATATGAAAAGCAGTAAAAAGCAGTTAAAACCTATCTCCTCCTGGGATTTTTGAGTAATTTGCACGAAACATTTTACACATGAACTTTGGACCTATGCCGACAAACGTATGCAAAATATTTTCCATAAGTGAAAAAATGAAGCTTTAATGAGCCAATGAATATTGCAGTTTTATGACAATTATTCATCTGCCCCTAACACATACATGCAGACTTACCATTCTTTGAAACTTTGCAGAAATGTAAAGGGCCATTCCAAATATCACTGAAACCAATCTTACTCCAATTGGTCAAACGGGGGCGCTATAGCAATTTTTTGAAAATGCAAACTTTAAACAGGCAAAAGTCATGCCTCGTTTGGCCGATTGCCATTAGACCTGCTTACACATGTGCCTTGACTAATGAGGAACACATCTATCACGTTGACCAGTAAGCACCGCCCTTAGATTGTCCGCAATCTTGAGCAGTTTGAAAAACACTTAAACCCAGGATTTTTCAGCTATTTGCGTGAAACTGTATCATCGGTGTGATCTCTTTTTTCAGAGGTTTGTCTGTTGGTCCAATAGCGTCCCGCTTAAGTGTATGTCTCACAACCTCAAGGTCACAGGTTCAAGCCTCACTTGGTGCAGACTTCATCTAAGTTGCATTTCACACAACATGACTATCAATGAATACATCTGCAATTGTTAAAGATAACATGAAATACTTAATTGAGTGTTTTTTACATACTTCATTGTGAAAATAGCTGATCTACAATCTCACAACTTTTCAGATAGCAATGAGAGTATGTTTTTTCAATGTATAACATACTTCATTGTGAAAATAGCCGATGTACAATCTGACAACTTTTAATGGTTTGTGAGCTTGTAGATCGGCTACTTTCACTAGTTTTGGTTCTGAGGAGATGTACAATTTCTTCATTGGTAAATGGTTTGTGAACGAGTGATCTTAGTGTTAGTGAAACAGGAGCTTGGGTCATGACAGAAGGCAAGAGTTTGTGATCCTCAACAGACAACATCAGCCTGGACAAAGCTATAGCACTATAGTGTTGCAGCTACCTAAGAGTTCCTCATACCGCAAGCCTCACTTGATGCAGACTCATTTAAGTTGAATTGCAAAAAACATGACTCAATCTATTCCGTTTCCATGGCTCTCTCTCTCTCTCTTCAATCCATTCCGTTTCCATGTCTTTCTCTTCAATCTATTCCGTTTCCATGTCTCTCTTTCTGTCTCTTCAATCTATTCCGTTTCTATCGTCAATCTATTCAGTTTCCATGTCTCTCTCTCTGTCTCTTCGATCTATCTATCTATCTATCTATCTATCTATCTATCTCTCTCTCTCTCTCTCTCTCTCTCTCTCTCTCTCTCTCTCTCTCTCTCTCTCTCTCTCTCTCTCTCTCTCTCTCTCTCTCTCTCTTTCTCTCTTTCTCTCTCTCTCTCTCTCTCTCTCTCTCTCTCTGAGGGGCGGCCATAGCTGAACTCATGAGGAACACATCTATCGCTTTGACCAGTAAGCTCCGCCCTTAGATTGTCCGCAATTTTGAACAGTTTGAAAAACACTTAAACCCAGGATTTTCAGCTATTTGCGTGAAACTGTATCATCTGTGTGATCTCCTTTTTCACAGTTCCCTGTCTGTTGGTCCAATGGTGTCTCCCTTAAATAAGTGGCTCACCATCTCAAGGTCGTCAGTTCAAGCCTCACTTGATGCAGACTTCATTTAAGTTGAATTGCAAACAACATGACTGTATCAATGAATACATGCGCAAATGGTAAAGATAACCTGAAATGCTCATTTGAGAGTACGTTTTTTCAATGTATGACATATTCATTCTGAAAATAGCCGATCTACAATCTCAAAACTTTTCAGATAGCAACGTGTTTCTGAGCTTGTAGATCGGCTGCTTTCACTGTTTTCGGTTGCGAGGAGACGTACAATTTCTCTATTGGTAAATGGTTTGTGAACGAGTGGTCTTAGTGTTGGCTTGGTTCATGACAGAATGCAAGAGTTTATGATCTTCAACAGACAACATCAGCCTGGACAAAGCTATAGCACTATAGCTAGTGTTGCAGCCTATTAGTCCGAAGGTTGAGAGTTCGATTCCTGTTAATGGCAATATGTTGAGATGTCCAATCAATCCATTCTGTTTCCATCTCTCTCTCTCATCAATCTATTCCGTTTCCATGTCTCTCTTCAATCTATTCCGTTTCCATGTCTCTCTCTCTCTCCAATCTATTCCGTTTCCATGTCTGTCTGCCTCTCTTTCTCTCCAATCTATTCCGTTTCTCTCTCTCTCTCTCTCTCTCTCTCTCTCTCTCTCTCTCCAGTTTCCATGTCTCTCTCTCTCCAGTTTCCATCTCTCTCTCTCTCTCTCTCTCTCTCTCTCTCTCTCTCTCTCTCTCTCTCTCTCTCTGGCCCTGTATTATCGCTGCTTGCAGCTATATTTATGTTTGTTTTTAGTTTTTTTTCTCTTACGCCCTACTTCATCATACAAGAATGTCACAAGTCGTGAAAATAGCTAATCTACAAGCTTAGAACGCATCACACTGTATAAGCATGTGCTTATAGGTCTGTTATTGTAAATATACAAGGTGTGTGTGTGTGTGTGTGTGTGTGTGTGTGTGTGTGTGTGTGTGTGTGTGTGTGTGTGTGTGCGTGCGTGCGTGCGTGCGTGCGTGTGTGTGTGTGTCCACTCCCCCAACTACTCAGGTGTAAGTAGTCACTGATTACCCCCCCCCCCCTCCTACTATAAAGCCTGGTGCTCATTCTCTCTTCTCTGTTTGTCTCTCTCTGTCTGCATTGGCTTGTCTGATCAAGGTAGGCAATGGATTGTTCTGAATGAGAACCATTTGTTTTAGAGCATTGTATTTATTTGTACAGTAATGGTCCCATGTTCCTCAGGCCCCCTCCTCTCTATTCCTCAGTGTTGAGGTTGAGGATCAAAGGCCAAGAGGCTGTTTGATGTTGGGGCCAAACCTCACCTAACCTGAGGTACGTGGAGTAATGTGGCCTTTGTAAATATTAGACCTTCATATTGTGGTTCCAGCATAAGGCTTGTTAGCCCCTTTCGGGACCCTGTTTACCTTTTTTTGTATTTGGGAAGGCGGTATCCAGGGTCCCTTGACGCTCAAAGCACTCTCTCTCGTAGTCGCGGGTACCACTGTCTCGTCTTGGGCTAATAGCTCGTCGCTCGGAAGTTGCAGAGATTTCTCAAAGGTACCAAAAAGAGCAATACTAAACCACGGTTAATCTGCATTAATGCGCTCGGATCGGCGCTGCCGTTTAACATTTTTAATAATTTAGTAAAGCTTAATTTCCTCTCTCACACTCTGCTCCACTTCCCATGTCCCGCCTCCCCGCGTTGTGATTGTCATGCAAGCATGTAGGAGCTCGCCAATCAGAGGCAGTACCGTAGAACCATAGAGGTATGCGTAGGACGCGCAGCTTGTCAGTCACCGCGGGGAGGCGGGCCATGGGAAGTGGAGCATTGTTTGAGAGAGGAAATTAAGCTTTACTAAATTATTAAAAATGTTAAACGGCAGCGCCGATCAGAGCGCATTAATGCAGATTAACCGCGGTTTAGTATTGCTCTTTTTGGTACCTTTGAGAAATCTCTGCAACTTCCAAGCGACGAGCTATTAGCCCGAGACGAGACAGTGGTACCCGCGACTACGAGAGAGAGTGCTTTGAGCGTCAAGGGACCCTGGATACCGCCTTCCCAAATACAAAAAAGGTAAACAGGGTCCCGAAAGGGGCTAAAGGCTTGTGTACTCCTGCCATGCGTCAGGTGTCCCTGCCCTATACACACTGACCTTGACTGTTGAGGTAATGAATGTAGTGTTCTGTATTTTGATCATAATTATAAGGAGAAGTGTCTGGAGTGTTCCGTTTCAGTGTGCATCTAATCCACCCAGTGTGTTTTGCAGTGTAGTGAATTGGTTCTCAAAGTGGGGTCGGGGGACCCCCAGGGGTCCTTGAGGGAGTTCCAGGGGGTCCCCAGCTAAATGATGGATAGGAACCAAATGGACCCTTATGGGTCTGTAACTCTGAGAGTGTAACAAATGGAACCGAATGGACCCTTTATGGGTCTGTAACTCTTGGAGTGTAACAAATGGAACCAAATGGACCCTAACAGGTCCATTTGGTTCCATTTGTACACTCTCGGTTACATTAACATTAATTTTACAATATAAATTGGGGTCCCAGAGATAGAAATGCCATTAAAAGGGGGTCCGTAGCCTAATAATGCATGTCAAACTGGGGGGTCCTTGTCATTAAAATGGTTGAGAATCACTGCTAGAGCCGTAACAATCTTCTCTTATGGGGGTCCCTGAGGCATATCTTTTCAAATGGGGGTCCGCGGGCTAATAAGTGACAATTTGGGGGTCCTTGACATGAAACATTTTGAGAAGCACTGGTGTAGTGAATTGTTGGAACCATCACTCTACTAACCTTCTCTCTCCTCCACCTTACAGCCTGACTGTTGCTCCTACCAGCCTGTGCTAGTGTGCTGATGTACTGTCATGTGTTAGTAGTTGGGTTTTACCTTTTTAACAATTTAGCTTGTGATTAATTAACAGAATATTTTAAAAGTGATTCACATTTGATCTGTGACTTTGGCCAAACCCAGTGTTTTGATACTGTTGTTGGTTTAAAATAAATGCACCTTGATTGTCTTGAGAAGCACGTCTTGGCTCCCTTCCTTTACAAACAAACCTGTTGTAATTCAGTGTGGTTACTTTAGCACTTTAATTGATTCATTGGGTGAAACTTCCAAGATGGTGTAGTCAAAGATACTGATCTGTTATATTTCTGCCATGGTTACATAAATATATAAAACATGATCAAGCAGTATATCATGCTTTCATCAGACTGATGAAGAGCGTGTAGCTTGAAACGTCACAGCGGATTTAGCAATTCTGGGGCTCCAAGCTAAGCTCAAGTTTGGGGCCCCTAGCTCCTCCCCACCGACTGTACGATACCTTGTATCACTAAATAACATAATGAAAAAAGTGTCATTTGAGTATGAACCTGACGATGGACATTGCAGTGTAAAAGTGCTGCTTACTTAAAGTTTAATCAGGCAAACAAAACGTAATATCAGCAATCATTCATTCAACCTTTATTTATTTTCTCGGAAATACATTGAGGGCAGAGCCCTCATTTTCAACGATGCCGAGATTACAAAAGGCATAATACAACTTTGCAATAATATTGAAAATAAGAACAGCAGGATAAAACAAGTTATATATTGTGAAAACAAGCAAAGAACAGAGTATGAACAAAGTAATAGAGACATCTTAATAAAAACAATGACACTTTAGAAAAACAAGGCTGGCGAGCATCCACCACATGGCGTAAGACCTGGGGCCTGTTTCACGAAAGCAGAATTAGGGGTTAAGCCTGTATTTAACAGCTATCCTGGCTTAATTTATCCAGGATTAGCCATGAATCGGTTTCATGAAAGCTGAATTATCTTGCCACATTAGTTTAGCCAGTTAACCCTGGATAAGTTTATCCATGACTCGGTTTCACGAAAGCAAAGTGAAGCAATCCTACCTTAGTTACCATGGACATTTAGCTGTGAGGTTAGCCTGGTCCGGACCAGGCTAACAGTCAAGCTTTATTAATCCAGTGCCTTGTTGTTCAAGTTTTATGAATTAGCTGTTAGTCCAATGACTCTAATCGTAAACCAATGACTTTTTCCACAGTTAATTCAACACCTATGTTTGTATATGGACTCATTTTAATGACCCTGCATTCAAATAAAATGCAATAAATACAATAAGATATAATCAATGTAATTATATTAATGATACGTAGCCTGCGAGTTAGTTCTGGCAGCATACACTCGAGATAGGTTACATGCATTGCTCATTCTATGAGGCTGGTTACAGCGTCATGCAGACCCATACAGCAGTCACATCAGTCAGTTGTCCAATCGGGCGGGTTATTTAAGCTCACCTTCATCTGTGTTCTGTCTGCTTTGTGTTTCATAGGTGTTGTAGGCAGCCGCTGCATTGCAGCGTTAGCGTTCCTGGCTGGTTGTTTGGTTGTTACTGGAGCTATGCTATCATGCTCCCCTGTTCAGAGTTGCTGGTTGTTTGGTTGTTACTGGAGCTATGCTATCATGCTCCCCTGCTCAGAGTTGCTGGTGTTACTAATACATGCTGCTTGAATCATGTTTTCTGCTCATAAACTGCTGTCTATACTGTGATGAGGCCAGGTTGTATGGCGTTGCGTTTGTTTCATCTACTTAAGGCTGCTGTTCTTCTATGCTGCTGCTATGCTGTCTGTTGCTGCTAATGTTGTTGCTGATGGTTCAGCGGTTGGACTGGTGCTGTTGGTTGTCATGGTTCTCGTTCCATTACTAAAGGCAAAGCTACTTTAAATTGTAGTGAAACTGCTCCGTGCTAACGTTGCAAAGTTAAGTTGAGAAACAGCGTGTTTTGTTTTTGTTTTTAACAGAGCTTTCTGTTTTGTTCCTCCGGGCTATGGGGCCTCATCTCATTACACGTCTTACGTTGCCATGTCGGTTAATTATAAGCAGCATTGGCCCGGTTTTCTGTAAAATCGCTCGGTTGGTTCGATTGATTGAATACTTTATTTAGAAAGAAAGACATGGTAACAGTACATGGAAGTACAAATCACAATACAAGGTCCTCTAAACTGGATCGCTCATAAAAGCACATGGCTTATTTAAAATGAGATCCTTGTGTAGTGGCAGCGGTGGCCTAGTGGTTAGAGGGGCGGCCTTGATACCGGAAGGTCCCTAGTTCGATTCCCCAATTCATCACATCAATCATGAATCACCGCTGAATAGCCCTTGAGCAAGGCTTCCATGCAGGGTCCGGCTGGAAACAAGCTTCGTGCTTAGTCCGACACCCTGGGTAAACAACAAACTTTGCTTTGCTTTTTGCATCCAAATCATGATGACATTAAGAAGACCTACAAATATACACTGCATGGTGGTTGTGGTTGGCTTATTCTGGGTGTAGTTGTTTGGGATTGCTTTCTTATGTGGTTCTATATGGTCCCCTAGATTAATGTGTAGTTAAACAAATCTTTCAAATATTACAATTTATCACAGATTGAAATAGCAGATCATCTCAAGCTCATTTTAGGCTATTGAAATGGCCAATGTATACATTAGGTTAATTCAGGTTAAAACAAGTTTTTTTGTGGCTAGTCTAGTCGCTTCTTTAGACTGTTTCTAGATTGGCTGATTTCTCTCTTGTGCTTCCAAACATGGTGTGGTTCATTGATCAACGTCGAGTGCGTTCTTCAGGGCTATGGGACTGCAACCACAGGTCCGCAATTCAGTGCTGGGTTGCCATGTCTGCTTATTATTATAAGCACAATTATAACTAATAGTTTTTCTGATCTCGTTTAGTGTGCAGACAGTAGTCTGCGGATTTTACTTGAGTAAAGCAGCATAATACCAAGTATCTCAGGGAATTAATAATGTGACAAGTAAATCTACTCAATTTTGTTGGCTATATATATTAGTGATTAATTCTTTCAGCAGTTCAAATCTAGGAGAATGCATTTAATTATGCTGTAAAGAGAACTTATGGTTCACGTTGTTAATAAAGTAGACTATAGTGTGCAGTATGGCTTTATATTGTGGTAATCTATTTAATGTTGCAGTATATGTGCTATTTGGTGGCTATAGCTATTTCCATCTGATGTAGCCTACGTTTTCTGGTAATAATTTGCCTCTAAGATAGTGGAGGCTGGTAAATATAATAATTAAGTAAATTAAACTGCAAATCAAGTAAGTAATGGGCTATTATACTGTGTTGGCTGCAGTGCTTGGTTAGATGTAAGCTTGGTTGCATTCTAAAGTTGCTGTGCACTTTATTGCAAAGCTAATTAAGCTATTCTTGCTGTCAAGGTGATTTACATTTTGCTGCTTACACCTTGGTTAAGAGACTGGTAGATTACAGGGATTTCTTAAGTAAATCTTGAAACACTTGAGGAAAACAACTGCTTTCCTTTATCTTTAGCATAGCAGCTATCTAAATGGTCTTTGTTATATTAAAGATGGTTCTAACACGCTAATTGCAAAATGCAGCAGTCCAGCAGAGGGCATTCATGCTCTCAGGGCCTAAAGGAGGGGAGCAATTCATGAGGGCACTCATGTCTTATCTGGGATCAACATATGTTCCAGATCCCCAGATGTAATGCATTCTTATAAAAGCGGTTGACAATTGATGTCATGTTGTGTGACAAGCTTCAGGAGTAAAGTTATTGCTACCAGATAAACGGTGGGGCTCTTCAGTAGAGTCAAGATCAGTAATTTGTCAAGTTTGTCGAGTGTCATTTCCTCAGAGAAGTTGTGGGGAAAGGGATTTTAAAAGGAGGCGTCATTGTGGCGATAGACTGTAATAGTAGTCAGATTGCATCAATTTATCAGCTGTCATCTCCGGCCAGGTAATGTGGCCGCTGGCCATGTTTTAAAAAATATTAATGATAATAACAATTATTATAATTTAGTCAGTTAACCGAGTATCATGGTGATGGGCATTTCAAAGGTTCTTGGAATCCAAACTTAGTACCAGTATTATTGTTATGAAGTATTGGATAATGGATGTTTTGGTCGTTAATGAAATCTGCTCAGGAGGCAAACATTTAATGTTATGTTCTTTAAAGGGTGGCTTATCATTCTTAGTATTATGTCGGCTGTGGTTCTCCTTCAATCTCGTAAGCAAAGTTGCAATTTTACAAACATGTTATGTAAAGGTAGTACTGTATCCAGATTAAATAATGTTGGTACTACTAACTACTATAAGTCAATAACATTGCTTTCATCTATGTGGAGTCTAATCTAAGCGTATATCAAGAGTTAGTCATGCATCCATCATTCTGATGTTTCATTTCTATGGAGGGTCATTTTATGAATATATATTTAGTCTCTCATTGGAAGCTGCTTCAGTATTCTGTTAATTAGAAGTCAATCTATGGTTAGATGGGGCAGTCTTAGATCTTAGCTGTTAACACACAGATCTTAGTCTGTTCTCACACAAAGCAGCTTATGTTTATCTGTGGCTCATTTGTTCAACAGGTCATGTCCCATCTTCAGTTTAAGCTTTAATTCAACAGAACAAATCTCAACTGTCTGCATATTTTCAGTTGGCGCTCAGATCAACCATTCTGATTAAAATGCTCCTTAGTGCCATGTTCGTCATGTGCGCTAAAATGGGGAGTTCTTTGTTGGATCAGGATGTAATGAATACAAGTGTTGTAATTGCTAAATGTAAATGGTAGTTCTGTTATTACCATGCATATCTGGTGGTCGCTGGGTGAAGTTAAGGTGTAGCGTGACCTCAAAGTCATGAAGTTAAAATGCTTCTTTAGTTGGCACTAGAGAGTTCAGCTGGTTGCTCAAACTCAAGGCATCATGATTGATGCGGTTAATTGGCATCGTGGTTGATGCGGTTATTTAAAAAAAAAAAAAAAAAAATCCTACTTGTGGTGCGGCACTGCTCAGCGGTGGACATCGCTTTAGGACACCGTTTAGGAATCCTGAAGTTCAGGAATCATCAGGTGCTCTGTTGAACTCATGGTTAGAAATAAATAAATAATAATTCATAATTATATTTAAAAAAAAAAAAAAAAAAAAGCGTAGCATCATACGGCTGATGCGGTTGGGTAGCCGTAGCATCATATGGCTGATGCGGTTGGGTAGCATCATACGGCTGATGCGGTTGGGTAGCCGTAGCATCATATGGCTGATGCGGTTGGGTAGCATCATACGGCTGATGCGGTTGGGTAGCGTAAGGGTTGATGCGGTTGGGGGCATCCAATGTGATGCGGTTGGGGGCATCAACTCTGCGCTTGCATCATGGTGCATGAACACTTAGTCATGTTAAGTTTAAGTAGTATATTCCTCTATGTGGCATTAGAGGAATGGTTAAGGCTGCCATGCCATGGCAGCTAAGGCCTTTTAGTTCACATAAAGTTAGTATGTCCTAGCCGATCCCAGGCGCTTGTCTCGGTGTGTTGGGGGAAAAGATGGGATATCGGCTTGGTCAATTGGTTTGAGGTAATCACCACTCCATAATAATGGAGGTAATCACCACACACATAGTTTCTACCATCAGATAGGATATTCCTCTATGTGTTATTAGGGGAATGGTTAAGTGCTGCCATGCCGTATGGCAGCTAAGGCCTTTAGTTCACATAAAGTTAGTATGTCCTCGCTGATCCCAGACGCTGGTCTGTGGTGGATGGGATATCAGCTTGGTCAATTGGTATGGGTTTGAGGTAATCACCACTCCATAATAATGGAGGTCACCCCACACATAGTTTTCCTCATCAGATAGAATAATTCCTCTGGACGGTTCTAGAGGGATTGCCAAACGGCGGTCTGTAGCCATGGCTCACATAGAAGTTCACATAATGTTAAAATATCCTAGCATGATCCAGAATTGCTAGCGGCAATTTCGTCACTGTCTCCATAAGGAGTCAAGTGGGATATCTGCTTGGATGAATCGGTGAGCGTTCACCGTAGGGCGTTCTTGGTTCCGCAGTGTTGGGGGTTGTTATGTATATCTATCTCCCTGCTCTTAATGGTTAATGATGGCTGTATGATTGTGCTGAGCAGGGAGAAAAAATATAGCAGAGCCTGAACGCCAAAATAAAATATTACATCCACACTTGTATTCTCATTCTATTATATTGCTTAAATATATTCGGTCTATAATATTGGTTCAATCTTTCGTGAGTTATCTGACAGAAATGATACGTAGCCTGCGAGTTAGTTCTGGCAGCATACACTCGAGATAGGTTACATGCATTGCTCATTCTATGAGGCTGGTTACAGCGTCATGCAGACCCATACAGTACGTCATACTCTGACGTGGCAGTCACATCAGTCAGTTGTCCAATCGGGCGGGTTATTTAAGCTCACCTTCATCTGTGTTCTGTCTGCTTTGTGTTTCATAGGTGTTGTAGGCAGCGTTTGCTCCCACCACCACCCCAGCACCACCAGTGGGCTCTGCTATTGTTCTATTCCCCAGGGGGGGTTGTTATGTATATCTATCTCCCTGCTCTTAATGGTTAATGATGGCTGTATGATTGTGCTGAGCAGGGAGAAAAAATATAGCAGAGCCTGAACGCCAAAATAAAATATTACATCCACACTTGTATTCTCATTCTATTATATTGCTTAAATATATTCGGTCTATAATATTGGTTCAATCTTTCGTGAGTTATCTGACAGAACTGACATTGTGTGACCATGAATCAGAATTGTTTCACAATGATTCATGTGACATGTCGTTGTTACTCTGTTAACACTAGAGTTCATATTGTTGTCAGATGTTTGATAATATATTCCAGATTTTGTATAGATTATAAAAAATGGCTGACAGTCACTCCTTCTCAGCCTGGATTGGCATTGGTGGAATGGAATAAACCAGGCTAGACTGATCAGACTTAAATCTAGGCTTATTTAATTCTGCTTTAGTGAAACAGGCCCCTAATCAAAATGCAGAAATAAACATTCAGATGTTTTTTTTATCACTTAAACTTAAACTTGACTTAGTAAATAACCAGACCTGAGTTGGCTCTTTATTTGGAAAGTTTTACTTTACCCCAAAAAAATAGTCGATCTACAAGCTCACAACGTGTCGTACAGCGACACATTGTGTGTAGGTGATGTGTATGTGTTCTCTTTCTTCTTATTTTTCTCGGTCTAATGTTCCCCCCCTGAATCCAGATGCTGGGGTTCAAGTGGTTTTGAAAGTAAGCTAATTAACAAATAGAAAAACATTAAAGTACTCCAGACTTTGAATAGTGTTCATTATTTTTAATAGGATGAGCAGATGTGTTGATTCCACTCATGGAGGATTGAGCAGTCCTTGTACTGAGCAGTACCTCAGCCTGCAAATACAATGGAACAAAAATAAGTTTTAGCATGGATACTGGGTTTAACCACTTCACTACCAATCATTCTAAATACTTTGGAAAAGGTCAATCAGAGACTAGTTGAGACTAGAGGAGGTGTAGATTTCTGAATTTGATTACATTTCCATAATGCAGTATCCATCCAGTATACCATCCATATTGTGTATTAGTTAAGAGTTGGGAGATATAAAATGAGTAAACTTGATAACCTCATCATAGAAGGTGAGGAGAGAGCAATTTACACAGAATGACCTGATTAATCATTCACTCTTTTGTGGAAACACCAGCTATGTTGAGACACCACTGAGTGAGCCAACACTCACCTTTGTTATTGTGATTGATTGTGTTAATAACGTTTTCCATGCAAGATACTCATCTTTTCAGATGGGGGGTCCACGACCAAATACATATCAATGTGGGGGTCCTTGGCAAGTGAACGTTTGAGAACTACTGATTTAGAAGGCATGGTCAGTCCTTTTAGGGAAAGACAGTGCCACTCAGTCCAAACATTTCCTTCTGGCGTGGTGGTTTCCTTACTTGAATGACCCTCCTAAAGGCCTCACCGTGGACTTGTTGGGCTTCTTCCTCACGGAAGACAGGCTGGGGGCGCTAACCCATACTGCTCCCGGATGCCGTCTACATTCCGGCTGTCAACTGTCTCTCCAGTGGTCACCAAACTATTCCTGGTTGTCACATAGTCTAATCCCTATGAGCCACTATAAATAGAATAACTAATAAAGAAAAACATGACATGGTTGCACCTGGGACGTATCATCAGTGTTGTAGCCTAGGGTCATCGGGTGTTTCAGGTCTCGCAACATACAACCCTCACCCAGGTGACCCAGCCAGGTAGCTACGTCCCAGTAGCTACCCACGGTCAGTCCTTTTAGGGAAAGACGGGGCCACTCAGTCCGCTTCTCCGGAACTACTCTGCCGGGACTGCCGTGTTTTTGTGAATGCCACTTTGCTAAATATACCTGGAAAAATAAATGTTGAATCATATTTACACTCCCTGGTAACATAAAATACAAATCAAAATAATAATACTAAATTATCCCTTTAAATGTAGGAAGGTAAGACAAACGTATTCTGTAGTAAAGACAGACAGTCCCCATATATTTCACCGCAGGCTGAAAACCCACCTCTTCAGGAAACACTACCCTTCCTCTTTGCCTGGCCTACTTGTTGTTAACTAGTTGTACGAACGCTTGTTTTATTGTTGTATTCTTTTATTGGATCTTGTTTAGTCGATACACTTTATTTGTTTTAGCTCCTGCTCATTTGATTTTGCTATTTTGTCTCATCTGTTTAAGGAAATAGGTAGCTGATATATTGCACTTTTACCTTAGCGCTAGGTATACTCTTGGTTGCTTGTTTTAGAAGAGAATGCACTTAAGACTTCTGGTGATTAGTAATTTTCGTTCCCTACCTATGTTGAATGCACTTAGTGTAAGTCGCTTTGGATAAAAGCGTCTGCTAAATGACTGTAATGTAATGTAATATACATTTTATATTTAACCTATACAAATATGTAGCCTATAAAAATATAGGCTATTCATTTCATATTATGAAATTAATAGCCTATTTGCAGCGCTTAATTTGTACATTATTAGGTGCCGGAGCCCATGACCCCGATAGTTTTTTTATATACATATTACGGAGCCTATATTTTCATACAATGCATTTAATTGATTTAACAATAGACCCAGATGTCCAAATAACAGCATAAGAGGGGCTACTGTTTCAATATCAAATCGTAGAAACATTTGTTCCTTGGCTTTTCATGTGCCATATATATATATATATGGCACATGAAAAGCCGGGGAACGTGGCATATAATGTTATAAACCTGAACATGATATGAAAATTGAACGTGGCATAGAACGTTAAAATCCAGATCATGGCACATTTAAAGCTAGCCTTCAGAATCAGAATCAGAATCAGGTTTATTGTCACATCACAGGTTTACAAGGTAAAAAAGTAGGTGAAATTCGTTTTTGTACAACACTCCCATCGCAACGTTAAATTCCGTAGAAAGAAGAGTGGGGAGAGAGAAAAAGAAGAGGGGTAGGGGGTTAAGTGGGAAGGAGATCAACAGAGAACAATAGAAGGCCAAAAACAAGTTATCTACATATTTACAAAGTACCTGAGATAAGAGACAAACTAAGGTGCCTGAGCATAGCAGCAATGTATGTATACTGTGCATGATATACTTATAGACGCTAAGGTGCTTAGAGAGAAAAAGAGCGCAATAATAAAAAATCTAAAAAAGTTTGTGCGTTATACCTTGGAACAAGACTGTCATAGATTTATTTTATCGAGTCAAACGTCAGATAAAATAAATCTATAGATAAAATATATCTATGACAGTCTTCATCCAAGGCTAATATAAAGCCAGGGAACGTGGCATATACTGTAACATTAAAAGCCAGAATGCCTAAACATTACCCAGCTATCCTAGACAGCTCACCTCAACCTTGTATATTCTCTTTTTCATGGACGCTTGGACTTTACCTTTCATTACACCCCCTGGGAGAACACTTACGTTAATAACTCTATTGGAGTTAAACGCATGAAGACCCTTTTTAACCCTCAATAGATACTTTCTAAAAAAGGAGGTTATTGTAAAGAGATTCACGGGCTCCAACATGTTTGTTTACAATGAGCAGCGGACGGGGCCTGGTGCCTCTTGGACCCGGACGTGGCGTAGGTCTACAAAATGACGTCAGACTTAACAAGAGAATAGTCATGTGATCAAGATGTATGTGTCCGATATTTTATATTCCATCCTACTTGGCTAACATTGGCTTCCAAAGTTTGCAGCATACTGTAGGTCCGTTTAGAACAAAATTCCTCAACTCATGCACGCAGTGTATAATATCCGTGAAATTTTGCAAGCACATTCCCACTAGGAGGAGGAAGAAATGCCACCCTTTTCACATTGCCCTGTTATAGCGCCACCAGCAGGTCGAATTTAGCAAACCACTAAATTCGAACAAAATGCCTCATATCATGAATGCAGTGTCCGATTGCCGTGCAAGGCCCGAGAAGAAATGGCACCCTTTTCACATTGGCCTATTATAGCGCCACCAGGAGGCCATAATAACTGTATAATCAGGCCATAATCTGACCTGGCGGAGACTTGTGCTCCGAGGAGCACTTTTTCTAGTTTCCCTTTCTCTTCTGGTCGATTTCCCAATGAATGGATGAGGCATCACGCTTTTTAGTCTTGTTTATTTGCACACTAAAATAAACATTATTATCCTACACTAAATTGTAGATATAAAATAAAATAAAATAAAATAAGTCAAAATAAATGTAATATGGAGTAGCCTATATATAAATGTTAGAGGTGACTAGTGAGTCACTACAACGCCTCATCTTTAACATCATTCTTATTTAAGTACATCAAATGTATGTGAATGCATATGAGGTGAGTCACTATAAAGCCTCATCGTTGTCTTGGGTCATCTTTCCAGTTCATTAACATGCTAAGGTGAAGCTATTGTTATTGAAGTTAATCAGATGGATAGAGGCCAGTCACTAGAAGTTAAAACAAACACAAAATACAAGACCTTTAAACTGCTTGAATTAAAAAGGCCCATTATAGTTTGAACCACCTTGTGCTCTGAACAAAACAAAGACATATACTTTATTTGTTTTATATTATTGTTCTGGTTCTAATCTTGTTACTGTATCACTGAGAATAAATATGGTGTTTTTAATAAGGTGCTTTTCACGATGTTAAGAGTTACTGATTCATGCTGATGTGTAAGCATGACTGGAAGAAAACAATTGCACTAAATAAAAACACTTTATATAAAATAGCAGGAGACAGTTTTTTAAATTGCAACAAAATAATTGTGTGGAGAGGCTGCCTCAAAGCAAGATGGCTGACAGTGTTGCTGTGAAACTGTCTGTCTATCTGTTTAAAAATACTCAGTATTTCTCTAACCAAAAGGTTACAAGTGGTGATTTTAGATGCTTTATTTAGTTACTCTTCTTTAAATGTGCAACCAAAAGGGAAATTGCTGATTGAAAGGGGAGCGTGCTGCAGGTCAGCTAACACCAGGCCCTCTACCACAAGCCAGGCCTTGGTTCCACGCAGAAGTGGATGCCCAGCTACCCAGGGCAGCTATAGACACCATCCAGGCCAGGCCCAGGCCTCTGGAGCAGCTCAGCTAACCAGCCAAGCTACCTCCACTACAGCTACCATCCAAACAAGGCCAAGGTCTGTTCAGCAGGAGGTCACCACCAGATAAGCTTTACTTAACTGTTAAGATTGCTTTGCTTTGTGTGGCTTGTTTTTAGCCTAGAGCTGAGTAGGCTGGTTTTGTGGATGTTTAACCCTCTGCTGTTATATAAGTACACTCCATATACAGTAGATCTGCTACTATGACTCTGAAACAACTCCATGTGGAGGTGAATGAATGAAGGAGACTATTAGACTACTCTCAAATACTATTGATCAAATATCTAACCAACAGGAGGTCATAAATAGCTTGGTTAAAGAGATGGCAAAACGCTGAACAAAATGACAGGATTAACACACTGGAAAATAGGGTTGATGAGCTAGAGCAGTACTGGAGACTGAATGATATTATTGTCTCAGGACTGAACATTAAACCAAAGACCTCTATGCCAAGGCTGCTGCCCTGCTCAAAAAGAAAGGCAGGATCCAGGGAACCTGGACTGCTAATTGTAAAGTATTTATTAAATTGAATGGCCAGTTCCCAGAGCAAGCCACGGTTGTAGGTTGTAAAACCCATTTTTTTTACATTACTCCTACAGATTTTATCCAAATGTCATGCAAATCGGTAAACAGTATCTCCATAGTCATGTGATCAACAAGAATCTGTCCGATTTCCCATATTCCATCCTCATTGCCTATGGTTGGCTTCCAAAGTTTGCAGGATTTGTCCGTTTTGAACAAAAAGCCTCAATCTATGCACGCAGCTTGCGATTTCCGTGAAGTTTCACACGCGCATTCCCACTAGGCCGAGGAAGAAATGCCACCCTTTTCACATTGGCCTGTTATAGCGCCACCAGCAGGTCTAATTTAGCAAAACACATTCTTGGAACAAAATGCCTCAAATCATGAATGCAGTGTCTGATTGCCGTGAAAGACCTAAGAATAAATGGCACCCTTTTCACATTGGCCTATTAATGCGCCACCAGGAGGCCACAATATCGTACGACTTGGCGGAGACCTGTGCTCCAAGGAGCACTTTTTCTAGTTTTCTCTGCACCAGGCGCGGGAATCCCGGGGGGTACGGGGGACATTTGTCTCCCCCTCGCTTCAGATTGGACGCTCCCCAAGTCATTTATAATAATGAACCCACTGAACCCACTTAAGCATCGTAAGTAATTAATAATGAAGAATTAACATAACACAGTGTCAAATTAGCTAGATTAGAGAAATAAAAAAAGTCAAAATGTTGGCGTGCGCGCTTTGCACGCGGGGGACCCCCTCTAGCCTCAACCCAGATTTGCGCCGCTGCTCTGCACCCCAGTTTTATTAAGTTGGTTGATTGGGAGGGGATCCCATTTGACAAGCTTGGCTCGATTGACCGACTTAAATGAACGGACCCTATAGCCTTATTCAAAAAATGATTTGTGGACCTTCAAGATTTGTAATTGAGTACCCCTGCTTTACAGTTTACACCATTGTAGAATGGAAAAATCTAATCTAATTAACAGCGAGTCCTTTTAGTTTAGTTTAGTTTAGTTTAGTTTATTTGCACATTAAAAAATGACATTTGATAAAAACAAAAACAAGAATGAAAAAACAAAACATTTATATGAAAAGGAAATATCATAATCAAAATTTGATGTGCAAGAGAGGCCAAAAAAACCCAGCTGGGGTTGTCGAGTGGCCTTCCTAAAAGCTATCTTCAAAGCTTAGAATATATAGATATATACTAGAATATATCTAAACAACAATAATAATAATAACAAGTCCTTTTCACTTTCAGCAGAATGTTTGAATGCTCTGTATGCAAATTCCATCAACCCCTTAATCACTAAACCTACTCGAGTGACATCATCATCTGCAACCCTTATTGACAACATATTTACCAACTCTCTTAATGTATGGATATCTGGTGTCTTTCACTCCGATATATCTGATCCTGTATTTCACTTCAGATCAATAACCTCAGTTAACCATCAGGAGACAGACAAAGCTCTAAGGTTAAAGGTCCTTACACACCGGGCCGATTTTTTTCATGCGAATGATACGTTTTTAAAAAAAAAACCTTATAAAGTCAATGCAAGCTTACATGGAGCGAAAAAGCGAAGCGAAAAAGCGTCTTTTAATTATTCGGAACGAGTCCGATTGTTGCATATATTCGCACATTCGCCGGTGTGTAACCGCCTTTAGAGTGTTTAACATTGCATTATTGCATTATTTGTGGAGGCCTCCAAGTTAGGAGTCAGAGCACCGGGCTAACAGGCAACACTCTCTCACCCTTTTTTAAAATGTGTTACTGGACACCTTTACAAACACGTTGATGAAGACATTTATATTTATAGCTATTTATTCCAAGATGTATGTAATATTCCTGACTGTCTTGGCTGTCCTTTGTCCAACTATTGAGCCTGTTACAGTTTCAGAAGTTGCAGTTCAACCTGACCTCTGGGTTAGGGTTAGGACACACTTTTATAAATGTTACATCTTATATATTTTAACCATGTCTATAAGCAACAATTTATACCAGGTTTAGATCATTTTACTCCTATATGTGCGGTGTGGCACAAACTGTAAGAAGCCAAATGTGGCAAATAAATGGTACCCCAAATACAAGCATAAGACATTCAAATATCCTCTCAAAAAGCTCTAATGTTGATTTTTTTTACTATTTTTTTTTATTGTCACACAAACTATCATTTATTTCATACAAGACACCTACAACTGCAGAGGTCAAGCCTTTCATTTGAGTTCCTTTTATTACACAATTACGAGTTATTTCAGCTATACCATGCAATTTTTTTAAATATGAGCTCTATAAAACAGTGCTGTGGATTTTTTTCACTTGGATATATCTCAATGTGTCATTCATTGGATACTGCATTTGTCAATCACTTTTCACTATAGCTTTCTGTACAACTTTGATGAAACTGTGATAAAATGGCAACAAGAGCAATCAAAAATGTCAACCAAAGAACACATTTGTTGTAAAGGATTTCTTCTCTAGTCAGTAAGAATACTTTGAGGACTCTAACAGGAGCACTCATCCAAGGTCACCTCGACTATGCATGCACCACATGGTAACACAACACCACTAAGGCCTTAAAAACAAGGCTCCAGACATCCCAAGACAAACTGGTAAGGCTACTTCTTGGCCTTACACCTACAACCCATCTAACCCCTGCTCACTTTGCTAGGGTGGGATGGCTCAGGGTTGAGGACAGAGTACAGCAACTTTCAATGGGCCTGGTCTACAAGATAAACCACAACGTTAAGATACCCATGTACCTGTCAAAGTATACTTCAACAACTTAAAATGAAGTCCACAATCACAACACCAGAGGTAGCTCCACTGATCACGTCCAACACAGATTTGGCACAAACACAGGGTTGAATTTGTTCACCTGCTATGCAACCAAAATGTGGAATGCCCTACCAAAAGTCATGAAGGAGTGTAAAACCCTATACTCCTTCAAAACTGCCCTAAAAGAGTACCTACAGGAGGCTGCAATTCTTATTTTTAAACTGCTTGTATACGTTCTGCATAGTAATAAAGTATTCAATCAATCCATTTCTCTACAACAGGGGTCTTCAACGTTTTCAGGCCAAGGACCCCCTAGCTGAGAGAGGGATGAACTCTTTTAAAACAGGCCTAAAAACCTTTTTATTTAGGCAGGCCTTTTCATGTGAATCTGTTGTGTAGCAATCGTCATTCTTTTTTACCCTGCTTTTAACCTTCTATGATTGAGTGTATGTTTTACCTATGAAGCACTCTGTGATTCCCTGTGAATAAAAAGTGCAGTTAAAATAAAATATATTTGTAACACAGCGGTAGATAAGACTACGCCACCCTTTAGTTAGGCTGAGTTAAAGGGAACTCAATAAACACCATATAAGGTTTCCCCAGTCAGGCTGTCAAATGAATGACAAACACAGTGTATAAAATCATAGTACAGAGTACTGATCTTTATTTAATAAAAGCTATGAGGTTAGAAGAGCAATAGATAAAATAGCAAGACAATTATTGAGCAACACTAGGAACCTGGGCAGTCCAGCGAACCCTTTATAAAGTTTATACACAGAACTCAGTTGGGTCACAGCAAGCTGCACATAGTACAGTATACATTGGCTACTGATGTAATATAACTGAATGCTCTGTTGTGATGAAACGGTGCTCAGGTGGGAAGCAGCCAAATTAAACAATACACAAAAAATCAAACAAACACAAAACCATATTAAACTAAAAGGGACAATAAACCATAGGGCAGCGGCAGACAACGCCTCGGCAATCTGTAAAGTATCATAATATCAGTTTCAATAACATACCATAATTATTAAGAATAATTAGAATATTGCCATGGCGTGTGCCTACCTACTACTATGGTCCACTGATCATAACCACAGCAGCTCAGCTCACAGCCTTTGCCAAGTCCTATATAAAAATAATGCAATTTAAAATACACCACTATAAAATCAATAACCGTTACAAAATCGCACATGTAAATGTTTGCCTACCACAGTTCCTCCCCAGCTCAGCGTGACGGCAGGTGATTTCGTGACACTCATTACCGCACCGCTCAGCTCCCTACCCTATACCTTTATACTAAACATTTAGGCATTGGTTGCAGCTGTGAACTGACGCCGCTGGGAGGTCCCACAGGCTACATTACACCCCCTCCAAGTGCATCGGCGACCCGACGATGGACTGAAAAAGAAAAAGAAATCAAATTTAAAACAACTGCACTTACTTAACCCAGTATTACACATAGCTCACCTCCTAACTCATCTCCTGTACTGGTGCCTCTTGAGGCATTATGGGCTGGGGTAGATTGTGTGGATTACTGTGTTGTCCCGCCGTCTTCCTTGAAGATCTTCGAAGCCCCCTATTTTCCGGAGACTCACATTCCTCTGCTTCCTCCATGGCATCAAAGGCTACATCCACTTCTGGGGCATCCACTCCTACCCCACTGGAGGCCTCATCTTCACTTCCATCCATCTCCAAAAGGAGCAGCTCTGGATCCTCCTCCTCCTCATCCTCCTCCAGCTCCTCACTACTGTCATGGT
This sequence comes from Gymnoscopelus microlampas, assembly GCF_963454915.1. Taxonomy (NCBI): domain Eukaryota; kingdom Metazoa; phylum Chordata; class Actinopteri; order Myctophiformes; family Myctophidae; genus Gymnoscopelus; species Gymnoscopelus microlampas. The sequence continues at coordinate 48,963 of NW_028155857.1, read as the reverse complement.
TTGGGCCTTGTTGATCTTGGGTTCCCTCCTCACCTGGAATCCCCCTCAGCTCCGTCCGATACACCCGGCGTACGGGTCCATCATGGCTGGCCGGAACAATGGAATAAACCGCCCCCTGATGGTCTGGCTGTTGCACTACCCGATATGGAGTGGAGTCCCAAGTGTCCTGAATCTTGTTTCGCCCTTCACCGAATGATTTCTGGTGTAGACCAGTTGGCCTTCTTTCAACCCTGGGTCATGCACTTGGCTCCTATACCTCTGGTCACGCTGCCTCCTCCTCGTCGCTAGGCGCTGCTGTACCTGGTCATAAGCCGTCTCCAGGGATTCACGGTGGCCTTGCACCCATTCATCTATGGTGTCTTCTGCCATCTCCTCACCACCTACAGTATACCTAACAAGAAGTCAACAGGTAAGCGGGGTTCTTGCCCAAACATCAGAAAGTAGGGGCTCTTACCAGTGGACTGATGGACTGTAGTATTGTAGGCATAGGTTACCTGAGAAAGGTGACGCGGCCAGCGTCTCTTCTGATCTGGGGGCAAGGTTCGTAGCAAGTCATGCAGGGTACGATTAAAACGTTCACATTGTCCATTACCTTGAGGATGGTATGAGGTAGTGCGACTTTTTTTGATCTTATACGTTTTACACAGCTGCTGAATCAGGTTGCTTTCAAAGTTTCGTCCTTGATCTGAATGCAAGCGAAGAGGGGGGCAGAAAAGGTGAAACCAGTGCTTGACCAGAGCATCTGCAACAGTGCTGGCCCGCTGATCCTTTGTGGGGATGGCCTGAGTGTACTTAGAAAACACATCTGTTAAAATGAGGACATTCTCCCTTCCATCACTAGCCGGTTCAAGCACTGTAAAGTCAATTGCTAAAATCTCATGTGGGCGTGAAGCTTGCAAACTTCCCATGAATGGTTTTACCTTAGGCAAGACTGCTTTGGCAAGGATGCACCTTTCGCACTCCCTGCACCACTTCTCTACATCCCCGGACATCTTTGGCCAGTAGCAGCGGGACCGTATGAGTTGCAGAGTCCGCTCTACACCTTGGTGTCCATGGTCATCATGAAGATGCGATTGCGACAGCACATTCTTCTGGAGGCACTGCGGAAGCAGTAACTGATAACAGTGCTTACCTCCATCCGGGGCATACGTCCGTCGATACAAGACAGAATCCTTCTCTTCCAGCCGGCCCCACTGTCGGGTCAGCTCTTTAGTGCCTTCGCCCAAGCCTTCTCTCTCTGTTGGACCAGGGAGTTTCCGTCTCTGCCAAAACTTCAGAAATGGTCCAATCGCTGAATCCTTTTTCTGCAAAACAATTAGGTCTGCTTGCGAACAGCCAGGGAGGACATTTGCTTCATCTGAGTGGACATTAAAGAATCTCACCGGATCTTCCTCCCCACTGGATGGCTCGTCCTCTGGCTCACTTGGCACCGCATACTGGCGGGATAGAGAATCTGCATTTCCATTCCTAGACCCAGGGCGATACTTGTACTCAAGGTTAAAGGCAGCCAACTGGGAAGCCCAGCGCTGTTCAATTGCACCTAATTTTGCGGTGTCTAAATGACACAAGGGGTTGTTATCTGTAAATACTGTGCATTGAGATCCCAACAAGTATTCCCTAAATTTTTCCGTCACTGCCCACTTTAGTCCCACAAATTCGAGCTTCATGGAGCTATAATTTTCCATATTCCTTTCAGTCCGTCTGAGACCTCGGCTAGCAAATGCTATTGGCCTAACCCTTCCCCCTTGTTCCTGGGACAGTACTGCCCCCAGTCCTAAATGGCTAGCATCTATTTCAAGTATGAATGTTTTTTGGAAATCAGCATATGCTAGAACAGGGGCAGAAATCAATGATTCTCTGAGCTGATGGAAACTCTGTTCACAGTTCTGATCCCATGCTGACGACAGTGGTGTTTTTGGTGTCTTACCCTTTTTCCCTGGAGGGCTTAGTTGTGCCACCAGGCTATGTAGGGGCGCGGCCATCTTTGCAAATCCCCTCACAAAACGGCGATAATAGGAGGAAAAACCCAGGAATGAACGGAGATCAGCAAGGTTCTCTGGGCATTTCCATTCCCTTACAGCAGCCACCTTCTCTGGATCAGTGCCGACACCCTGGGCAGAGATTATGTGCCCCAGGTACTTCACTTCTTTCTGAAAGAAATGACACTTGGAACGCTTTATCTTTAACCCTTGCTGTTTCAGTCGGGAGAACACTTCCTTCAGCCGTTGGAGATGTTGCTGAACTGAGGACGAAAACACCACCACATCGTCAAGGTATAACAACACAGATTGATAGCGGCAATCTCCAAACATGCGCTCCATCAGTCTTTGGAATGTACTGGGTGCATTGCAGAGCCCAAAGGGCATGCGATTAAACTCATATAAGCCAAATGGAGTACAGAACGCCGTCTTGTGCCGGTCCTGCTCAGCTACGGCTACCTGACTATACCCACTGGCTAAATCCAAGGTTGAAAACCATTTAGATCCAGTGAGGGCATCCAATGATTCCTCAATCCTGGGAAGAGGAAAAGCATCTTTACGTGTCTTTGTGTTTAGTTGCCGATAATCGACACACATCCTAATCCCTCCATCTTTCTTCTGCACCAGTACAATAGGAGATGAGTAGGGGCTGCTACTTTCCCTGATGATCTGTGCGTCTAACAGCTGTTTAATATGGGCCCTAACCACTTCATATTGAGAGGGAGGAATACGACGGTAGGGTTGGCGCATGGGGGCATTGTCTAGTACGGGAATTTCATGGGTTATCAAGTTAGTACAACCAACATCAGTGTAATTTTTTGCAAAAAGTGTACAGTAATCTTTTAAAAGAGTGTTTGCCTGTGCATTCTCTGTGGTGCTAAGACCAGAAAACAAAGTACTCTCAAAATCACCATCTACAGCCTGGCATACTTCCTGAGAGGAGATATATGCTGTGCATTCCTGTGTAAGGGCATTAACCGAAAGCTCTACATGTGAAGCGGGGCTACTTAATAGTTTAACTGTCTGTACAGTGCCCACCACTCGTCGAGGGATCAACCACACATCAGAGATGCCTACATTAGTGATGGGAACAGAAACCAACCCCCTATCAGCCGTCACCAATGATGGAGAGATAAGCAATCCATCTGGAAGGCAACCCCTATCAGGCTCAAGAGCTTCAAGCAGAAATTCTACCCGTTCTTGTGAGGGAATTTTGGGACAAGTAACAGGAACACATGCTATACTACCAGCTGGGACACAGAAGGGGACCTTACCCTGAACTCTGATCTTATGAGCTTCAGTTGAGTTCACCACTGCCTCCATTGTCTGACAGTGTCGCAGGGCTTGTGGCAGGGCTGGGGCCGCCGATTGCACATGTGGGGCTTGGAACAGACTGGGACCATACTGTGCAAACAATGCATAATAATACTCATTTAGTACATTCATTCCCAAGACCCCAGGGGTAGTTCTCTTTTTATCTCTCATTTGCAAATCTAATGGATCTTTGACAACCAAAATACCCATACCAGGCATGCATGTACCTAAGATTATGACATCAAGCTCCACATATCCTAGGTAGGGGATCTCTAATCCATTAGCAGCTTTAAGACCCAACCATTCACATTTTTGAATGCCAGCGTCTCTCAGCGGTGCAAAATGTGCATTGAAATAACTCTCTGTAATGGTTGTCACCATAGACCCGGTATCAATTAATGACTGGACTGAAACACCTCCCATGGAAACCTCCATAGTATGACAGTTACCAATAAGGCGTTTAAGTTTACTTACATTTGGCATGTTACTTGAAAGAGAACCCAGGGGCCCGTCTCCCAGTGTGTGGCTCTGCACACTGGGGGGCTCTAGTTTTCCGACTGTTCGGCTGGCCTAGGTGCAGGGGCAGTAGCCGGACAATAACGAGCAATATGGCCAGGAGCATTACACCTTATGCAAATAGGTTTACCATCTAAAGTTCTTCTAAATCGAGGGGCCCGGCTAGACATGGTCCTCGGTGACACTAAAGCTTTTGTAATTGTGTCTAGTTGACTTTGTTGTGCAGCAATCAATGCTTTAAGCTCTGACAATTCTGAATGTGACCCACTTGCTGTTTCACATACCACCCCCACTTTGGCTTCACTAGACACAGGTAGTTGTTTAAGCCTTGATTTAAACGAGGGACTGTCACCCTCGGTTACCCACCGCATGGCCTCTTTACGTACATCAAGCAATGACCAGTCTACATGTTGACGTACCAACCCCTTTAATTCTCTGCTCAATAAGCGGTCCCGAACCCCTTCACAGAATTGGTCCCGAAGTACCACTTGGGGGTTAGAGACTGCGTTCACATTACTCTTTTTCACTTGGTCCATGAGAATCATTAAGGCATGTGAATACTCCAAAAGAGACTCTCCCTCAAGTTGTTTACGATTAAAAAACTTTCTTTGTAAAGAAATGTGAGAATGAGATGAACCATACAATTCTCTTAACACATAAAAAATCTCATCAGCATCGTCACGCACTACAGAGGATTGAAATTTGATCTCAATACGTGCCTCACCATCTAACTGGTTAAACACAAAGAGGGCCTTTTCTTTTCCAACGAGCTTTTTAATTTGTACATGATTTTCAACTTCTTCTATCCACTCTTCTATAGGAAGGGAATCAGCACTGTCCAAGTTGCCATAAAACTTGTGGCACTTACGGTCCTGCTGAAGGTATACAACCCGCTCCCTTTCTAGAGCCATAGTGTTAGATACCGGACCGGGCTCAGATAGTTCTGCTGTACCGTGCGCACTGCCTGCTCGCACCTCCTGGAGATACTTGAGCTGGACCTCCAACTCCTGAATACGCTCCTCCATTTCCCAAGCCTGTGGATAATCTTCAACAGAAGAGATTTGAAAGCCCTAGATCCTCCTGATGGCTGGGGTGGTAGTCCACCGCTGCCCCCTACTGTCCCTTATTTACACCAAACAAATTATAACAAAAAACGAAATCTGGCCACTTCCCAATTCTATTGCTCTCCACACCAATCAAGCATCGTCCTGCCGACTGCGCCAAATGTAACACAGCGGTAGATAAGACTACGCCACCCTTTAGTTAGGCTGAGTTAAAGGGAACTCAATAAACACCATATAAGGTTTCCCCAGTCAGGCTGTCAAATGAATGACAAACACAGTGTATAAAATCATAGTACAGAGTACTGATCTTTATTTAATAAAAGCTATGAGGTTAGAAGAGCAATAGATAAAATAGCAAGACAATTATTGAGCAACACTAGGAACCTGGGCAGTCCAGTGAACCCTTTATAAAGTTTATACACAGAACTCAGTTGGGTCACAGCAAGCTGCACATAGTACAGTATACATTGGCTACTGATGTAATATAACTGAATGCTCTGTTGTGATGAAACGGTGCTCAGGTGGGAAGCAGCCAAATTAAACAATAAACAAAAAATCAAACAAACACAAAACCATATTAAACTAAAAGGGACAATAAACCATAGGGCAGCGGCAGACAACGCCTCGGCAATCTGTAAAGTATCATAATATCAGTTTCAATAACATACCATAATTATTAAGAATAATTAGAATATTGCCATGGCGTGTGCCTACCTACTACTATGGTCCACTGATCATAACCACAGCAGCTCAGCTCACAGCCTTTGCCAAGTCCTATATAAAAATAATGCAATTTAAAATACACCACTATAAAATCAATAACCGTTACAAAATCGCACATGTAAATGTTTGCCTACCACAGTTCCTCCCCAGCTCAGCGTGACGGCAGGTGATTTCGTGACACTCATTACCGCACCGCTCAGCTCCCTACCCTATACCTTTATACTAAACATTTAGGCATTGGTTGCAGCTGTGAACTGACGCCGCTGGGAGGTCCCACAGGCTACATATTATATATTTGTATTATTGACTCCTAGTGAATTTTATCATGAAACTTAAAATGATATGTAAACAATATTAATTCCAAATGAATGGAATGAAGAAGGTAGTTAAATCCTGAACCTTGATTATGTCAATGGTTGATTGTGTTATTCCTGTTATCTGCCTTCTCTCTGTGGTGCAGATTGTTTAATCAGGTCACATGATCACTTCACTTATAATGAATGGCTCTCTCTTCATGTAAAAAGTAGAGATAGATCTCTGACTCCTCCCATTGAAGGAATTGCAGACTGAAATATATAAAATGACAGGGAGACACCACAGTAGTGTCAGTGAGCTGGTCCTTGTTGGTGAAACTTCATAGCCTTGCTTTATACTTCCTCTGTCTCTCAAGACCTCCATCAGGATTTCAACATTGAAGCAGGTAAGATACTGAGACCTCTTGTTTTTTAGTGACATGTAGATGGGAAAGTGTGACCTAACCTTTGACACTTCCTATGAAACCCATGTCTATAATGCCTTGAACAGTAAAAAATAACTATCTATCTAAATATATACATTATAATCTGCTTATAACATTGCATGAGGCCTCATAATGCGTTCTAACAATAAACGTGACACATTATAAAATAATATCATGTAGACTTAGAATTTCAAATATCATAATACTTTATAATTACTGTTTAGTGTGATTATATGTCACTATAATGGTTATTAGGTGTTTAAGTAAAGTAAAGAAACATTTAATATAATATTATGCACCAAAGGTTCCTGCCTGCAGCTTCAGGAATTATTTCACTTAAAGCACACATTGACTACATAGTGACTTGTAATCACACTATAATTCAAGTAAAATACTTTATAACATTATAATGTATTAACTATGAACATTATAATATATCCTTACCAAAAATGTCCGGAGGCATATAGCAATAATGTCATGTATTATATTACTGAGTGCTAATATGTATTAGTCTTATAAGCAGAATATGTACGTTTATAATGCATTACAACTGTGTGGTACAAATAAGCCTGCTGGCTTCTTCCTTTTCTTACACAATAACTTGTTTTATTTGAATGTATTGTTCATTTGTTTGTATTTTGTATTACAATGCGCTAATAAACTAAACTAAACTATATCCACTGATAGGTTCTCGCTCGTCATAGAACAACCAAAGCCATCAGGAGGATTGTCTCGTCATCAGGTCTCCTTTTCTTGTGAGGTGAGTGATCTCTTTATAACTAAAGTTTTCAAATAATTGTAGTGAAGTAAAAGTACAATATTTGCCTCTGAGATGTACTGGAGTAGAAGTAAAAGTATTGAACATTTGAAATACTCCATTAAAGTAAAACATACCTCAAAATTGTACTTAAGTACAGTACTTGAGTAAATGTACTAAGTTACTTTACACCACTGTGTTTACTTTTGGATTAAAATCATCTTTGAAACCAAGAACCTATCATCAGTCTATCATCAGTCTTATGACACATATTATAGACACAAATGAATCTGATGATTCAATCAGTTTACAATGACATCCTCGACCATGACAATGACAGGGACACAACTTGTGATCAAAGGATCCAATCATTTGTTTGATTGGCTTTGTTGAGGCTGGCCAATGCTATCAGGAACACTTCTCTACCTGTGTGTCTCCTCCCAGCTGGTGTCTGTATATAAGCAGGACATAAAACACATGTTATGTCAGTATATAGTAACCGCTCCCAGCTGACACTGTGTGACTGACTGCAACTGTAAGACATTCAACAATTACATTTAAATTGCATTCCATTCAAACAGATTGACATTTCTACAGACGAGGATTTTCATCAGGACTTGTGACAGGTAAGGACTGTAGACATGATCACTTTGAATTGAGTTGAATTGAAATGCAGTGATGGAAGAAGTACTCAGATGTTTTACTCTAGTAAAAGTATCAATACCCTATTGTAGAAATAGTCTGTTAAAAGTACAAGTTTGATGTTCAAAATGTACTTGAGTAAAAGTATAAAAGTATTGGCATCAAAATGTACTTAAAGTACTAAAAGAAAAAGTACTCATTATGCAGATGATCCCATTTCACGGGTTTTCAAGTGTAAAAATCCTTTGAAAATAGCAGATCTACAATCTCTTGTATATTTGCTATTTTCAAATTGACAAAGTATACATAATAGGTCTAAAGTGTTTTTTTTAATAATAATCAAAATCTACAAAGTAACTAGTAACTACATTTTTAAGTAATTATAGTTGAGTAAAAGTACAATATTTGCCTCTGAGATGTAGAGGAGTAGAAGGATAAAGTATTGAAACTAAAGGGTCCACCTTTTTTTGTGATATGCTGACATTATCGCACATTTGGGTGTTTTTAGCATTATTGATCGTGCATTTCGACCATATGTTTACCCTCTGTGTGGTGTACGGTCAATAATACTAAAAACACCCAAATGTGCGATTCTTCAGTTTACAATGACACCACACACACACACACACACACACACACACACACACACACACACACACACACACACACACACACACACACACACACACACACACACACACACACACACACACGCACACTGTGTGCACTGATATGTGAATATTTTGAGGAGGGAAACCACTGGGAAACCACTTTCTTTACAGTGTTATTTTATATATATATATATATATATATATATATATATATATATATATATATATATATATATATATATATATATATATATATATATATATATATATATATATATATATCACTGTTTTGTGATACATTGATTGAGCTGCCATTACAAATCCTCTCTCCCTCTCTTCAGTGAATAATGGCACAGTCCAGCTCCAATGCAGTTAATCTGAATATGATTGAAGAGGACAGATTGGAGCTGCGCGAGGTGATTGGTCAAGGTGGATGTGCTCAAGTCTTCAAGGCCAGGCATCGTCAGTGGGGACTGGACGTGGCCGTAAAGTTTTTAGCTCTTGCTAACGTGTAAGTGGAAAAGCCAGTGGTGGACAAAGCACTCAACTCCTGTACTTGAGTCAGCATATACTCAGGGGTGAAAAGTGTCTTGAAGTTCTTGCCGAAACAACACACCAACCTTCATCTCCTGATAATGTTTTCCTCATTCATGCATCCTTGAACACATTCAATTCCTTTATGAAAGTATGGTGTAGAAATTACAAACACATGGTATAATAATGCATAGAACATGTTTTTTTTAATCAAATGGTAATGTGTTAATGTTGACACCTTCAATATCAATTTCAAACTCAACAATAGGTCTACTTTTCTTTGAAATTATAAATTACAAATAATTTAAAAAAAAAAGAAAAGAAAAAAACGACTAATTACTTTTCTGAAATTACAAGCACATAAATCCCTTGACATGATGCATAGCTAAATGACATCAAATGGTGTGTGCCCCACAGATGTATCGATTCTAACGCAAAAGTTCAATATCAGTATCAAATTCAACAATTACTTTTGTTTGACATTAAATTAAACAAAACTAACTCATAACTAAACAAACTGTCCTAATAATTTGTCAGCTAAATAACACGCCCCCTCACACATTAGAATGACAATATCAGTCACCAGAACCAAGGACGGGTGATTTCAATTCTTTATTTCAAGGTACGGTTGGCAGCCCTATAGTGACATGTATGTATGTATGTATGTATGTATGTGTCATCTTCAGATCGCTCTCAAATGAGTGTTTACTTCAAGAGGCTGAGCTGATGCTACGTGCAGAGTGCCCCTATGTCATTAGGGTCATGGGGGTCTTCAAGGGCCGTATAAACAATAGCCCCACCATACACATGGGTCTGGTCATGGAACTGATGGAGAGTGGATCCCTCGGCTCCTTGCAGGTCAGATTTTCTCCCTCTTTACGGATTCATTGATTCATAATTTATAACTGTTATTATTATTGTTGTTGTTGCTGTTGTTGTTGTTGTTATTATTATTATTAGTTTTATTATTATTGCATTTTTCTTAAGAAAGTTACAAAGTGCTTGTTAGAGATGAAAGCAAAACTTTAAATATCAGATAACAGAGTAAGAAGTCAATGAAACAAATAACATATTTCAGGCTTTGCTTGGTTCCTTAGTGATTAGTGAGCTAGTTAACCTGAGGTCTTCTGGCAGGCTTTATTGAGCCTTTATTTGCATTTGTGTCTCTGAGATTGTGACTTAAACGTTTCTGTTTGACCCCAACCCTCACCAGGAAAAACTAAACCACCTGCCACCCTGGCCTCTGGTCTTTAGACTGGCTCACCAAGTGGCTCTGGGCATGAAGTATCTTCACAGTCTCACACCTGCTCTCATCCACAAGGACCTGAAGCCTGACAACATACTGCTGGACTTTGGCCTAAATGTCAAGGTGAGTCTCTTTTTGGGGGGGATTACCACCATGATGAGTCAAGCATGTCCCTCTTCTGGCACTGTACATGCTAATCTCCATTCTGTTATTGTATGAAGCAAATACAACACATTAAATAAACAGGTATGTGGTAGGCTACTTGTCCAGCTCCTCTGTATCACTGTGGGAACCTTCCCTGGAACAGGTCAGGAATTTATTGGCAGCCAAGATGGCCAAGCATGGCAGCTGGGCCATGAGCCCTCAAAGGATGTGGCTATAGGGCTGGGGGCAAAAAACACATTAACACAATTGCACAGTTACTGTATGTGATGCATACGTCGTATTGTGCTCTTTGCTTTGGCAATGTAAACGTATGTTTTCTCATGCCAATAAATCACTTTGAATTGAATTGAATTGCATACCATGGGTTTAAGTTTGTTGCAAGGATTACATCGATGTATTATTATTAGTATTAATATTAGTATTGGTATTAGTATTATTAGTAGTAATAGTAGTTTTATGTATCTTTTTAAATGTGTTTAGTTAACATCATCACTGACTGGCTTTATTTTGAGATGACACTGAAAGTAAGCAGTTTTGTGCGAGGGGGAGGGGCTGTGACTGTGGGGGGTTTGTATTTGTGTCTGTCGGCTTGAGCTACAGAACAAGTTCAATTGATTAGACACAATTATTGATATCCACTCTGTAAGCTTGATGTAGACTATAATATGTTTGTGATCTCCTCTAGAACAATCAAATTTGGATGGTTTGTGACTCCCGCCGACCGTCCACCCATAAGCCAATTTTGATATCCTAGATTTTCAGACTCATGTATAGTCTACCTCAGGTGTAGAAAAACTATGCAAGGTAAATTTGCATGAGGATGTATAAGTGTAATTCACAGGAAGGTTATCCAGCATAGGAAGACTACACTGACACATTATGTGTGACAGGAAGACTAGACTGACACACATGTGTGACACGAAGACTAGACTGACATGTATGTGTGACAGGCCAGCCTGGTGACTGGCTGGCGTTCAGGCCTTGCTCACGAGACGAATGTTAAGGCATTTTATTCTGTGGTGGAGCTTGCTTGGCTGTTGTCGCAGTAGTATCGCATAACAACTCTCTCTCTCTCTCTCTCTCTCTCTCTCTCTCTCTCTCTCTCTCTCTCTCTCTCTCTCTCTCTGTTCCCTTTATGATCTCAACATTCTCCTCTCTTATTCTCTTATTCATCCAGATCACAGACTTTGGTCTCTCCAAGTTTGCCACAAGTATGACAGCCAGTCATATCAAGGGGTTCGGGACATACCCCTACATGCCACCAGATCGCAGATCCTCGTGTGCCTATGATGTCTACAGGTATTCATCATTCCCTGTGCCATTTTGTAACTTGTAACATGTAACTATGTGCAAACTAAACATATTTCACATAATATGTGACATTCGTATATATTATATGTGTAGATGTACAGTGATAAACACCCCAAAAAACTGAAACATAATTATACTTTTTATCCAGGTTTAGGTATAGGTTTTATCCTGTTGCTATTTAGCTATTATACTGTTGTTATTTTACAAAGTAACACTGATGCTGTGAATGAGTTGCTATTGCTGTCTGTCCCATGTGTGATATGTGGATATGTAAACTAATTGCTGATCAATGTCTCTTTTTATTTTAGTTACGCTATACTGCTGTACAGCCTTTTACGTGAGTAATTCTCTTTCTCATCTTCTTTATTTTTTTTTCTTTCTCATTTTCTGTTCTTTTTCCTTTAGGGGCAGTGTCCATCAATACGTTTAAAAAAAAAATGTATTTAATGTTTAGTTTTTTTTATTTCTCTGGCTGAATACGCCATGGCATCTCAAAATGCCTCAAAACGCCCTAGTTGAATTAATATAAAACGATCTGAGGAAAATAAATACTCATGATCTCATCATGCTGCTGAAGTGGTCCCATAGCAAAGAATTCAAAACATATGCTGTGCTCAGCGAAAAACTATATTAAGCCCCTTAATCACTCAATGTCTCAGCCTCACAGATGCAATTATTTGACTTAATGTTAATTCAATAATACGAATAATTAGAAACACAAGTTGACAAGTACCCATTCTGTGTGTTACTAAAGTTTTTCTATCTTCCTCTCCACTCTCTCAGACACTGGTCGCAGAATTCCAGAGTTTGATGAATGCAGGGGAGAAAGGCCGACCCTACATTATGTTAAAAAAATGAAGGCCCCAGGGCTGAAGGAGCTGGTAAAACTCATGGTGAAGTGCTGGAACCAAAATCCCGACGGAAGACCCACTTTTACAGGTGAGAAGACTGTTGAATGGTTTTGTACCTCCCACCTAGATACTGGTGAACTGCTCACCAACGGGAGAAATATGAAATGGTGCTGAACAGAACAGAATGTTCACTTCTATGGAGTTGCTCGTCCAGCGCATACTCCCTTTTCTCTGGGTCATCCCTATGTTCCCCGGGTTCTATGTTCCTCGAGTTCTATGTTCCCCACTTACCTTAGGGTTAGGCTTAGGGTTAGGTTACCGTACCCCCCCTCACACACAGTATATCACACACTGTGGTGGCTCCAGGGAATTGTGATTGGGAGAGATACGTTTTTTTTTTTATTGTTTAGAGCATACGCTAATGAATTTAGGCAACAGACAATAATGAATAACACTAATAACTTAGTGTCATAGGCCACATAACATAAATATACATTAATAAATGTTTTGTGTTATACAACGATTCAAATCATTATGTAATAAGCAGATGGCTTATTAAAGCATACAAATATGATGTCATAGTTTACTAAAAGGCAGTCAATTGTCTTTCAAATGTATATACCATATTTTCCGCACTATAAGGCGCATCTGAGTATAAGGCGCACCTTCAATAAATGTATTATTTTCATATATAGGGCGCACCGCATTATAAGCCGCATCCGCACTATAAGGCGCACTGACGGTGCGCCTTATAGTGCGGAATAGGGATGGCCAATGGAGACATTTTCTTTTTCTTTTATAATTTTTATCCCACGATTTTGTAACCCTTTTTTTTTCACCCGGTGCCAATTTGCTAAGTGATCTTGGGCACTACACTCCCCCCACCAGCCTAGGGAGGCCAGGGCCGAGCTCATGCCTCCTTCAATGCATGAAAGCCAACTGACCTTCTTATCACCTGACAGGGGGGAGTTTCCCTGGTTGGACGTAGCGCGTGGAAGGAACACGTTATTCCAACCAGTTCCCTTCCCCTCCATTAGGCGCCCCGGCTGACCAGAGGGAGGCAGTATAGTGACCAGGATTACTACATGTTTTTGTGAGGGTATTAACTACCCTAGGAGACACAGGGAGAACATGCAAACTCCACACAGAGTAGGCCCTTTCGCCAACCCCACCTAGGGTACTGGTGTGAGCTGTGAGGCGACATCGCTACCGACTGCGCCACCGTGCCCCCTATGGAGACATTTTCTTAACCGGTTACCGTTAGGCCTTACCATTAATTGATCATTAACCGTTAAGGAATGTGTTCCAAAAAAAAAGAGCTATTTACCAATTAAAAAAATTAAAATACACCGTTTTCCCCTCCGCATAATATAATGCGCTATTTACACATTCAAAATAATGTACCTTGCATTAGAGGGTAGCACGGGTCCACCCGGTACCGAAGACCCAAAATATTGACATGCCCCTCGGCCACGGGTCGGATCAGTTCCAATTGCCGCGGTCGGGTCCATTTGAAATGGATGGACCCGTGTGGACACAACGACCAGCTTTGTATTATTATTATTATATTAATCTCTTTAACCTTCGGTTTTAAAATGAGACCAATGTGTTGTAATTACTCTCCCAAATCCATATCGCCTGTTCTCTCATAGTTTAATGTTAACAGCCGATTGAAACGCAGCCAATCTCACGCGCATCGCACTGCAGTCGCCCCAAAACACAGTCGCCCCGTAACCTCAGTATGCCTAAACCTAACCTTAATCCTAAACGTAACCTCGTTAAGACGGTGCCAAAATCTAACCTTATTCCTAAACTTAACCTCAGTAAAACTATGCCTGAACCTAAACGTATTTCTAACCTTGTCCTCAGTAAAAAAAAATACAAGAAAATGGGGGCGAGTGTGTTTTGGGGCGAGTCTTCCGGGTGGCTACCCTGCGACCTGCGTAGTAAAACCATGGAGGCTTTTTAGCAGGTGAAATGCAAACAAAAGCCACCGGGAAGATGCAAGTTGGAACGTCGTCTGTGTGGAGCATGTTTATGGACGTAATCTGCGGGGACAGACGGTATAAAGTCGGTGAAATGTTGTCTGTCTGTCTGTCTGCAACACAGCAGAAAGCACGCGAGCAGCTAGTCTGTGATTACTCTGTTGGGGCGGGGGTAGTTCTTGACTGACACACATGGCTAATCTGAATACCACAGTGATTTTTGCTATAAATGAGCTCCGGGTCCAGTACAAGTCTAGAGACTCGGTCAGACCGGGTCGAATACATTTGAATTATCCTCTGTTCGTTTTGGAACGGGTACAGTTTGCCTGGGTCCCTTTTCGGGCCGGGTCCACTTAGCACGGGTCCGTTTCGGATCTAAATCCATCGCTGATTGCCAATTGCAGTTTATGTACAAAACACAGAACTGAGTTGCAGTTCACCCGTTCGGGGCGATTAGCAGCCACAACGTTGGCTGCGTTGTCGTGAACACATGCAGACACTTTTTTTGGTTGTGCTTGGGTGTTGCGCTCTGAAAATAGCCGATCTACAAGCTCACAACGCGTCGCACCGTCGATGCGACTCCACCGCATGATTTAGTTTAGCTGCCAGGTTGTTTGCTGTGTGTCTGTCGGGCATACTCTGTTTAGACGGCTGATTTCACATTCCACTCCTCATACTCTTAATTTTGTGTTTACTAGCGTTAGTATGTGGTTGCGGGTGTAGACTTGGCCCTTCAAAATATTTTTTTTTTTTTTTTTTTTTTCGGTTTGCCGTTATAACCGGTTGCCAATTTCTTAACGGTTAACGGGAACCAATATTGATACATATCCGCACTATAAGGCGCACTGACGGTGCGCCTTATAGTGCGGAAAATACGGTACATTTAATTCATGTATTTATTACATACATCCTACTATAATTCTAGTAACCTCTGTCTGTCTGTCTGTCTGTCTGTAGTGGTGTCACTACCCGGTTCTCCTCAGTGGCTGGACCAATTGCTCTGATTTTGCACACAGCCATTGACCATTACCATCTGAACTTAACTGTGAAGCCCGTTTTTCAATTTCATCAAATCTCAGCTTCTTATTAGCGTTTATGTGTCAAACAATGTCGCCTCCCGGGTTGCCAGATCATGTGTGCATATCCCCCCACGGATGCGTCGACCGGGTATGGTCTAGTATTTATAATCACAGTAGAGCTGATAGGGAGGGGGGAACTTTTAACAGCAAAACAAAAAAATCAGTAATGAGCTCAATATAATTATAATATATGATAATGTAATATGTCTGTATCGGAATTGGTATCGGACGATATGACCCTGCAAACAATCAGAGATCGGATATCGGCCATACTTTCATAATTGTGCATCTCTAGTTTTCGCTTGTTCATGTATCCGGCCCCAGCTGTGGTAAGCTGCACCTCCAGAGTCGGCCACCAGGCGACTCGAGCTTCACCTTTCCATCTCGGTTCTGGGGGCTTGAAGCATGCGCAGTAGCGCTAATCTTGAAATACCAGATGTAGACATTAGTTCAGTCTTGCGTCTAGAAATCCACCGCAGTCCTGGGGGCTTGGTCTGAGCATCTGAATCAACTTTGTGTCTGTTTTATTCCCAGAATGCACTGCTGTGACAGAAGGACTGTATGAAAAGCACAGGAGCTGGATTAATGCTGCCGTCCTTGAAGTGCAAAAGAAGCTGGTAAAGAACACATGATGCATTCAAAACTCATCCACTCACTTTAAAACTATAGAACACATGATGCATCCTAAACTGTTTCACTCACTTTAAAACAATGATGTTATACTTTTTTAAGTGCTGAAACGTTTTTATGAGAAATATGTATCATGACTCAGTATTGCAATCATGTCTGTCTGTCTGTCTGTCTGTCTGTCTGTGTTCTTGATAGCTTTCTTTGCCTTATCTCCTACCTCTTCTATGATATAATGTTGTTCAATAGAGCTCATACTGTACAATACCATACTGTACTTTGTGTTGTTGAAATTAAATAACATGACTGTGTTCAACAGGATGGTCCTGAGGATCCAACAGGAGGTACTGAACTGCAGCTCCAGAAAGTCAAAACGGCTGATTTGGAGAGAGATGCAGGTAAAGTAAATATGGATCATCGCATTGGCCAAAAAATAGCTGATCTATATAAGTTGCTAGTATTTACATACGTTGTGAGAAGGACTAGCTGGGTTTTATTGTTTAGTTTTTTTAAATGGTCAGAAACTCAGAATGAAGGCTGAAGTCTGTGTTGATATTCTGTCTGTCTGCAACTCTTTCTCAAGGCAATATGAACAACATGTCTTACAAACTGATGGGGCCCAGTGCCACAACTCGAGTGGAGAGAGATAATGCAGGTAAAGTAAATATGGATCATACTTAGCTCTGGTCCATAGCGTTGCGATGACTTCAAGGTCAAAGTCGATGACACAATCATCTCTAGCAAAGAAGAGATTACCTATTTGGGATGTATTCTTGACAAATACCTGACAGGTGAAAGCATGGCAACAAAGGTGGTCAAAAGAGTAAACCAGCGAACCAGATTCATGGACAGAGTTTCTTCTTTTGTCAACCCTCAGGACCCTCTCAGGGGCCCTAATTCAGCCCCTTTTTGACTATGCTTGCTCCTCTTAGTACTCCAACACCTCAGTGTAACTGAAGACTAAGCTTCAAACCTCCCAAAACAAACTGATTCGACTACTTCTCGGACTGGGGCCCATGACCCACCTCTCTCCAACTCACTTTGCCAGCCTAGGCTGGCTCAGGGTGGAAGACAGGGTTAAACAACAAAAAATGGGACTGGTCTTCCAAATTGTAAATGCAGATTTGCCCGAAATGCCCCCTATACCTGCATATCTGTATAAATACCTCCAAAAAGTTAGTGACACCCACAGTCACGAAACTAGAGGGAGCGTAAACAACAAACAGCTCCTTCTACAGCACGGCCACCAAGGTATGGAATAGTCTAACCCCATCCCTCAGAAAATGCAGTTCGCTGGGCACATTTAAATCAGCCCTAAAAACGAATCTTTCTGGAGGCCATAAGAGGAGGTAGTACCTGTTTCCCGGTAGACAGACGACCCCCTCCCCTTTTCTTTGTATATATTTTTATTTGTCAGGTTCTTTTTTGGACATAGTGGTATTTTTTCTCTGCATTTTTATGTTCATATTTGAACTGTTTGGTTGCTACTATATATGTCTATGAAATTCATTCAAGGACCTCAACGGAAACAAGTCCGCAAGAACTTTTTTGGTCGGACCTTGTAGACAAAAGTATTATAAATGTAACTGCGTTGTTTTACATTCTTTTGCCTAATAAAAATGTCAATCAATCAATCAATACGGACCAGAGCTAGATCATACTATGCTGATTATTATTTTTTTGGTTATTAAACTTGACAATATGGTAGAAGGCTATGTCAAACAGCTAAGAAATGAAACTCACAACGATTTTTTTTTTCTGTCTCAAGGCATTATGAACAGCATGTTTTACAAACGGACGAGTCTCAGTGCCAACACTCGAGTGGATAGAGATAATGCAGGTAAAGTAAATATGGATCATGCTTAGTTCTGGTCCATAGCGTTAGGACTTCCCCTTAACGCTATGGGACTGTACGTATATTTTCCCTCATGTGAACGGGAGCACGATGTCTACACTTAAAGGTAGGGTAAGTGATATTTTTTGGTTAAAACAAAAAATATTTTGTTAAAAGGTTAAAATACTATATTCTGATAGTAATCATTGCTATAGAGTGTTTGTTCAGTAACAGGAGTCTCCGCGTCTCTCCAGCTCTTTAATAAACAGAAAATACATTTTTCGGTAGGTGTCAAAATCTCAGCCAATCAGGAAAAAGTACCCATTTTTAAGCTCAATTTGTATAGTGTTCCAGTTCCAATTTTGCATGCTCATTTCTTAGTGTCATCACTTCCAATTTCACTTGTTTAATCTGTATCCTGATTGAGTTCTCTGTCCTGGTTGGATAAAATTGGAAATGAAACTGAAACGAAAATGCATTTTCTGTTTAATAAAGAGGTGGAGAGACAAGGAGACTCCTATACTGAACCAAACACTCTATAGCAATGAGTACTATCAGAATATAGAGCTATTTAACAATTATTTTAACCAACGCAAATCACTTACCCTACCTTTAAGTAAAAAATAAACAACTTACAGAAACACATGCGATTTTAAGGTGTTAAAAGCGTACTGAAGTGTAGACATCACATCGTTTACTCATTCAAATGAGGAAAATACACGCTACAGTCACATAGTGTTAAGGATAACTCCTGATGCTATGGACCAGAGCTAGATCATACTATGCTGATTATTATTTTTTGGTTATTAAACTTGGCAATATGGTAGAAGGCTATGTCAAACAGCTAAGAAATGAAACTCACAACGATTTTTTTTTTCTTTCTCAAGGCATTATGAACAGCATGTTTTACAAACGGACGAGTCTCAGTGCCAACACTCGAGTGAAGAGAGATAATGCAGGTAAAGTAAATATGGATCATGCTTAGTTCTGGTCCATAGCGTTAGGACTTCTCCTTAACGCTATGTTACTGTACGTATATTTTCCGTCATGTGAATGGGAGCACGATGTCTACACTTAAAGGTAGGGTAAGTGATTTTCTTTGGTTAAAATAAGTGTTAAATAGCTCTGTATTCTGATAGTACAGATTACTATAGAGTGTTTGGTTCAGTATAGGAGTCTCCTTGTCTCTCCAGCTCTTTATAAAACAGAAAATGCATTTCGTTTCAGTTTCAGTTTCATTTCCAATTTTATCCAATCAGGATAGAGAACTCAATCAGGATAGAGAACTCAATCAGGATATAGATTTAACAAGTGAAATTGGAAGTAATGACACTAAGAAATGAGCAGGCAAAATTGGAACTGGAACACTATAAAAATGAAGCTTAAAATGGGTACTTTCTCCTGATTGGCTGAGATTTTGACACCTACCGGAAAATGTATTTTCTGTTTATTAAAGAGCTGGAGAGACAGGGAGACTCCTGTTACTGAACAAACACTTTATAGCAATGATTACTATCAGAATATAGTTATTTAACCTTTTAACAAAATACTTTTTGTTAAAAATCAAAAAATATCACTTACCCTGCCTTTAAGTAAAAAATAAACAACTTACAGAAACAAATGCGATTTTAAGGTGTTGAAAGCCTACCCTCCGCGGTGGGAAGTCTCTCAGACGGCCACCTTTTATGTAAAATCCACTTTTTGGCTAGAGAATACAATAGTCCAATGGACGGAGAAATGTTTTAGTTACTCCAGTATCACCCACAGATCTGGTCAATAGCATTTTCATATTGAGTGAAAGCGTATTGATATTTTTTTTTACTGAAGTGTAAACATCACATCGTTTACTCATTCAAATGAGGAAAATACACGCTACAGTCACATAGTGTTAAGGATAACTCCTGATGCTACGGACCAGAGCTAGATGATACTATGCTGGATGTGATACATATATGGATGTGATACACATATATAAGTTGCTAGTATTTACGTACGTTGTGAGAAGAAGCAGCTGAGCAGCTTTTTTCCCCTTTTTTTTTTAAAGGTCACAAACTCAGAATGAAGGCTAAAGTCTGTGTTTATATTCTCTGTCTGTCTGTCTCAAGGCAATCTGAACAACAAGTCCAAACTGAAGGAGCTACCTGAGATGGAGGTGGAGACGAGTGCAGAGGTGAGAAACGCTAACGCTGAACTGCAGCTCCAAAAAGAGAAAATGGCTGGTTTGGAGAGAGATAATGAAGGTAAAGTAAATATGGATCATGCTTAGCTCTGGTCCATAGCTTTGGGACTTCTCCTTAACACTATGTGACTGTACGTATATTTTACCTCATGTGAACGGGAGCATGATGTCTACACTTAAGTAAAAAATAAACAACTTACAGAAACAAATGTGGTTTTAAGGTGTTGAAAGCCTACCCTCCGCAGTGGGAAGTCTCTCAGACACCCACCTTTTATGTAAAATCCACTTTTGGGCAAGTGTTGTATATTTTCGATCCCAAGAGCGGGCTATTAATACCAGTTTCCTGGAAAAGAAGCTTCAAAGTATAGGAGTCCAGAGTCCAAGGTTTTAGGTCAGAGCATCTTTTTATTTCAGCCTGACTGGACATCTGCCATGTGGGTTCCGATCAGCAGCGCACCCAGTCACATACAAACACAATAATTTATACACTGTTTACCTCCTGTCAACAAGGGGAGGGGTCAGGTAGTTTAAGCCCAACCCCTGATCCCTGTTCACCAATCACACATCAATTACAGGAATATTGAAAGGGTCGTGGCCGAGCCCCCCGCAACACCCTGTTGAAACACATTTGCATTGTCCTTGTAGTGTAACAACTTGTCTTATTTCTAATTATCAAACTTTACTCTTACACAAAAGCTGATATAGTAATTCTTGTCCAACATTTCTCAAGCTTTAGAATGAATCCACACACTTTTATACTTCATAGTTGCAAACAACAGTTAGAAATACAATGGGTCAATACAAGCAACATTTACTCCAGACTGAATCTTTTCCTTAATGACATTTCTCTTGGTTTACAGCACAGGTCAGAGTTATCCACTTTATTCCTCTCATATGTTTTCACACTGTGCTACTTAATACAAAATAAGCTTTTACCAAGAAATCAGAATAATACAGTGTAAATTCAATCTGCAGTCTGCATGACCTTACCTAACTTCATCTCTGCCCCCTATCTTAGAGACCGAGTAACAGATGTTTCACTTTGACCACCACCCTTGCATAAAAACAATGGTACTGAAATCAACCTCCTGATTAACAAAAGAACTTGGCTCTGTGATTTGTTTTGAGTTCACACTCAAAGCTGGGAACCTCTGTTTCAGGACAAAAGGCAGGAAAGATCTGAACACAATAGAATAAAAGCTTCTTCTGTCTTCTTTGGTTAATCAAATCAAGAGGTGTTTTCTCTGTACCTTCTCAAACCCCCACGCACCTGGGCTTCTAAACTTAAACCATGGCCAGAACTTTTAGAGTGCTTGGGAATGCAAATTGATGATCACATCCCCCCAGATGGCACAAACAACTACAGAACTCAAAAATCACCCAATACAATATTAGACCTTCCAGTGTTTACCAATTTAGATGGAATATTGTGGTTATATCATGTTGCCATGTTTGAAAGTTTACAACAGACCCCTCTTGGGAGACTTCATAACGTCTCCCACAAAGGAACTTTCAAACCTGTAAAATAATAATACACTGGTTAAATCATTCAAGGTTAGGATCTCCACCAACCATCCGTCCAACCTAAAAAGAATCAACATTTTAACAGTCTACAACGAAACCTGTAAAGCAATCGTCATTTGGTTACTGATCAAAACACATCATATAACATCCTGTAACAAAAAGTGTCCTTTAGTGTCCACGCGCACAGAAATGATTTTCTGTTTTTCTTTTTTCGCCTGAGCTAACAACGCAATGTTGGCAGAACTCTTCTTTGCTCAAATGTCCATGTTTGCACCTGGAAAATCCTCAGTTCATTGAATCAGAAACTGTTCACAGCTTGGGATAGGGGGAAGAAAGGGGTTTTGTGGAAATGAAGGGTGAGGGTATAGTGTCATTTTCCAATGACACCTGATGGGGCATGAGTAAGAGGAAAGTGTGGTATGGAATTGATATGGGGAGGTGGCGTAGTAGTTGGCAACTTGTGCGGCCTCTCTATAGTGGCGTCGATGAAAAGGCATATCAACCATGCGCGGGCTTCCAGGGATTAACTCTCTGTGAGAGAGCATACGACTTTCACCTGGACACAGCAACTTGGTTGAATCTCCAAGGCCTGCAGATCTGGACTCTGGGACCATCTAGCCGTCCGCTTGACGTCTCCTTCTGCCGTCCTGTAGTTCGATGAGTAGACAGATGAGACACGTCTGGCCCTCCTCTCTGATGAGTGACGAGCTGATGAAGATTCACACCACCCCTGGTTTGCTCCTGTCGTCTCCTGGTTCACTGCCTGGGACGACTTGTAGAGCTGAGTTGACGAGTTGACCTCCCTGGCTCCATGCTGTCAAACTGGACCTTGTAGTAGACGTTTGTAGGGCTGTGTTGAAACGATAGACCTTCTGTCATCTGTAGCAGTCATCTCCATATTGCTAGACCTGGAGCACACAGTCGTCTGGTCTAGTGTCATCTGGGACCCTTCTGTACTCCTGGCGCCCTAAGCGACGCTAAACACCATCCACTCAGCCATGGTCACCCCTCTGGATTGTCAGCCGTGGCCCCCCTCTGGACTCACTGTCTCCACCATGTGTCTCCAACTTCCTCCAGCTTCTCCAACGCCATTCCTGACATGAAAATACTCGGCAAAACTTTCCCTACACTTTTCCTAATAAATCAAACATGTTTCCAAACAGGTAATACATTTTAACTAGATCTTCACCAAGTGATTCCTACATAAATTACTTCTAGCTGAATTTTCCTATTTAACTCTATTTTAACAAAAATTCAAAATGTATACTATAGTACTCTCTGTACAAGCATTCCCCTCTTGGTCCTAGATTTAGTAGAATTTTTCTCTCAATATTTTCAAAATGTGTACACTCCTTAGAGCCTAATAAATCTATGTTACTTAAGTACAGATCTACAAAGATCAGTGTAAGATCAGTGCTGGGTGATGTTTCGTCACAAGGGTGTGACGTCTCTTTAAACAAGATGAAGCAGACCACCCTATCTGTCTGTCAATTTCTATCTAATCTGTCTACCTTTTCCTATCCTGGCGTCTCGAGCCTGAGGATAAACTCCCCTCCAGTCACCTAATTGTGACCCTCAAGGTTCTGCCAAAACTATACTAATTATTAGGTCTGCACCAGAAAAAGACTTCTTCCACCCCTGGTAACTCACATCAACCAACACTTACCTTAAAACTGCGTCAGATTCTCTTTCTTTCCCTGGTTCCTAACAAAAACAAACAAACAAACAAAATGTGGTAATTTCAAAGCAGACACAGAGCATCTCATACTGTATGACTAAATAATAAAATGCAATCTGTCTCTTTAGCCAAATGAGAGGTCCAGCCCATTTTAGCCCCAGTGGTGAACCACTGAATTAAGTATTTAGTTCACTTATCGAAACTCTAAATATTATACACGATCCGTGAGATTAAAAAGGATAGTGATCCAGACCGGGAACTGTTTATACGCTGTCACTCAATTTAAGGCAAATTTTACAGTTACACTTTAGCACAAAAGAGAAAAGTCTATGTCCTTTTAAAAACCTGAACGAAAAAGTGTAGTCCCTTCTCTTGGCCCTCAAAGGCCACCAATGACTCTGCCCTAAGATCTCCTATTTAATAAACTAAAATCTAATTCACTTTTAACAAAATAAGAATCACAAATATCTCCCTGTTGCAGTAGTTCAGGTGTTTTTTGGAATGAACCCCCAACCTGCAATCATAAAGCCAGTGAAACTTCTACTTACTAGTTCCTACATTTTAACCTTCAATTATATCCAAATCATAATTTTAAATCAACACTGTCTATGTACTTATTCACGGCTGAGTCAATTAAATAAAGTGTATCTTTTTAGTCGAAGCACACATGCTAGCTATATCACATGTCCCTCAATACTTAAAGTAACACCAACAGATCCTAATGTGACCATGTTATGCTTTTCCACTCCGTGTTCAAACCTTGGTGTTCTCGGAAAGAACACAAGCAATCCTGTCTCTGGCCAGATAACAGGATCTCCAAAGGCATGCATTCCCCGGTTTGCATTCTCTCCAAAAACAACCCTGATTCGACACAAAAGGACAACACACTCATAACAACATATTAGACCAGTTAAATAATTAAGCCGTCATGAATGAAGCACAAATCAAATAGAATCAATCCTATATAATAAAACCTTAGCTCTCAATATTTAAATATCTTCACACGGACCTCTACAAATCTATAGTTGATCAAATTTAACCTTTACTCATATTATTTCTTTACTGTAACATTCCAATTTTTCGTTTTTTCTAAATTCACTTTTTACTGTCCTCTTTTGTAGATTACTTTAACAGTTCAAAAATTATTTTCACTATCATTTAGACTAAATCGTTATGTCTCTGTTCATCAGTTAAATATTTAAACAATCATTTCATCTCACCCCTCTACAACACTCTTTGCAAAAGATATGTTGTACAAAAATGAAATCCACCAATCTATCTCAAAAACAACACCGGATTCAAGCTACTCCAAGCACCGAAAAGCTCTCAACATCCAGTCCAACAAAAAAATAAAAATAAAACTACCTCCCCAAAATGCGCCACAAACACACGACCGCTCGCCGACACACATTCACACACACACTTTATCCCCAACATACACACACACTTTATCACAGACCATTTGCCAAAAATCCACGCACGAGACAAACACAGACACAGAATCAAAGTAAGAATAATCACACGCTCCTTGCGTCCACCGCGCGCAGCCTCTGATCATCTAAATCTCCTCCTTGTACCTCCAACACACATACTCAAAGACATGCCACTCGCCCCTACAACAAAGACTCATCACATACCCTCACAAGACCAACATTAAAAGAACAGGAAAAACTCCCAAGCAACATTACCACGAATGTGATAATTAAGATATCATTACACAGCCGAAAAGCCATGACCCCACAAAGACGTCTTCATCTCCAAGCAGACCGAAAAGCCTACATAATTAAGTCCATCCATAATCCTGGAAGTAGCCGCTTGCAAAACGGTCACAAAGAAAGTCGCATTACGAACGTAACACATAAAAAGTTCAACACAAAAAAAAAACTCCTGTACGATCACAAAATATTCAAGTGCTTTAGGGAAAAAAACAACAATTCACAATGCCTCGAGGTCCATGTACCTTTCCTTTCCCTAAGCAGAACACCACAAAATATATCTTCCTATGATTCCAACCCTATCCTGGTAAGCCATCAATGATCTCTCAACTGAGTCTCACACTTATGGCGAGAGTAATTCTCATATTTACATCATATTTTCTATTGTTCCCAAGGTACATGCAAGGCTTACTCATCGTTCGTTCGAGCGTTCCAAAACTAAACCCAGGATTTCTGTCGGGCTAAGGCACTCGAAGTCCATCGCGCGCCGATATCTAAAAGCAATCGTACACTTACTTTCAGTTTATAATCGGACCCTGGGCTCAGTCCTATTGCCAACCGTAGTGGCGTGCGTGCGTGCGTGCGTTCATGTTCTTATTTACATTATTCAAAGTCCTGCTGCTGCACTTCAAACGTATTTACAGTGCATTCAACTCTCAAAAACGACCATAGCAAACTGTCCTTCTCCTCACAGCTCGTCGATTTTGGAAGGCGAATTGATATTGTTCTAAATGTCATTGTATTATAATGCAACCTATTATTGTTGATTACTGAACCGAGTTGAAATAAACTTCTTTTTGACTTCACTGCCTTTTAGCTCACTGATCAAACGGTTCTGTAATATGAAGTCCTATGATATTGTTATAAATTCAAACACTACCACCAGTAGCTCCACACTCGATTAGAAATAGCTTTTTTGACTTCACTGCCTTTTAGCTCAGATCGAAAGAATATGGAACAGTCAGAACGAGGTGTTAAAATCCTACAATAATATTAACATGTCCCCAAAGCCAGCACTGTTCGTAACCTCAGTAATTTTGTGCACAGCAGCTCTGGATATAGTTAATTATCACAGGGAAAAATGATTCCTAAAAAAATATGCAAGCATTTAACACTCCTGTGCAAGGTCCCAAAGACGAGTAAAATGAGCTTTTTGACCAGGCTAATCATCTCCCCTTCTGCAAATACTCAGTCAATCTCTTGTACTTAACATCTTGAAAATATATCAGAATATATTTACTATTAACTGACTTGCAATTGACTGAAGACTTCAAGAAAATCAAGATAAATAAGCCATTGTCTTTCATTCCCAGGTTATTCGAATCTGAAACACTTCAAGGGGCGCCAAAACCTCCACACACACTAATATTGTTTTTTCCAAAATCAATTCGAAAGAAGCTCTCCTACTCTTGCTCACCAGTCAAACGATTCTGGGAAAATGAAGGCCTATATATCGCTATAAGGTATAATTTAGAACAATTTTAGCTCCAAGGCCTTTACCGGCTCAAGAAGCATTTTTGTGCCACAAAGCACACTTACCTTGGGCCCTGGATCTACCCCCCAAAAACCCCTTCTCCAGAAAACCAGCCCATCGCCCTTAAAATCAAAAATAAAACCACAAAAAATCAGGTCCTTTTCGCCTACCCCTCTCTCCAAATAAGAAGAAAAGAATATTTAAAACGGCTGCCGACATCGCCATTATATGTTGTATATTTTCGATCCCAAGAGCGGGCTATTAATACCAGTTTCCTGGGAAAGAAGCTTTAAAGTAGAGGAGTCCAAAGTCCAAGGATTTCAGGTCAGACATCTTTTATTTCAGCCTGACTGACCGTCTGCCATTGGTCTGATCAGGCAGCGCGCCCAGTCACATACAAACACAATCATTTATACACTGTTTACCTCCTGTCAACAAGGGGAGGGGTCAGGTAGTTTAAGCCCAACCCCTGATCCCTGTTCACCAATCACACATCAATTACAGGAATATTGAAAGGGTCGTGGCCGAGCCCCCCGCAACACCCTGTTGAAACACATTTGCATTGTCCTTGTAGTGTAACAACTTGTCTTATTTCTAATTATCAAACTTTACTCTTACACAAAAGCTGATATAGTAATTCTTGTCCAACATTTCTCAAGCTTTAGAATGAATCCACACACTTTTATACTTCATAGTTGCAAACAACAGTTAGAAATACAATGGGTCAATACAAGCAACATTTACTCCAGACTGAATCTTTTCCTTAATGACATTTCTCTTGGTTTACAGCACAGGTCAGAGTTATCCACTTTATTCCTCTCATATGTTTTCACACTGTGCTACTTAATACAAAATAAGCTTTTACCAAGAAATCAGAATAATACAGTGTAAATTCAATCTGCAGTCTGCATGACCTTACCTAACTTCATCTCTGCCCCCTATCTTAGAGACCGAGTAACAGATGTTTCACTTTGACCACCACCCTTGCATAAAAACAATGGTACTGAAATCAACCTCCTGATTAACAAAAGAACTTGGCTCTGTGATTTGTTTTGAGTTCACACTCAAAGCTGGGAACCTCTGTTTCAGGACAAAAGGCAGGAAAGATCTGAACACAATAGAATAAAAGCTTCTTCTGTCTTCTTTGGTTAATCAAATCAAGAGGTGTTTTCTCTGTACCTTCTCAAACCCCCACGCACCTGGGCTTCTAAACTTAAACCATGGCCAGAACTTTTAGAGTGCTTGGGAATGCAAATTGATGATCACATCCCCCCAGATGGCACAAACAACTACAGAACTCAAAAATCACCCAGTACAATATTAGACCTTCCAGTGTTTACCAATTTAGATGGAATATTGTGGTTATATCATGTTGCCATGTTTGAAAGTTTACAACACAAGAAAATAAAATATTCCAATGGACAGAGAAATGTTAGTTACTTCAGTACCACCAACAGATCTGGTCAATAGCATTTTCATATTGAGCGAACGTGTAATTGTTATTCTTTTTTACTGAAGTGTAGACACATCGTTTACTCATTCAAATGAGGAAAATACACGCTACAGTCACATAGCGTTAAGGAGAACTCCTGATGCTACGGACCAGAGCTAGATCATACTATGCTGATTACATCAACCAAAGTTAAATTAATTCAGTGACTATTTTTCACCATTGTCAATCCCTACTGGTTTCAGTCCTAAATTCAAGTGATCTTTATCCCTGCTGGTTTCAGTCCTAAATTCAAGTGATATTTATCCCTGCTGGTTTCAGCCCTAAAGTCCAAACTGGCAGCCATGGAGAAGACTGTGGAGACTGTGATGCCACTAACGTCCAGTGGTTTTTTGTTTGTTGTTTGCTTGCTTTTTTTTTTTTTGGTTTTGTTTTTTCGTTCAGTGGTTTTCTGCTCTTCTCCATTCAGCCTTTATGTCCGCTTTGAAATGAATGGCTCAAATAATGATATGACTTCTGAAGGCCTGGTTACAGTTAAGTAAAAGATACACAGACACACAGACACATGACATACTGTATGTCTGTGTACTGGTATAGTACATTTAAAACATCACTTTTTGAACAGTCCTATACTGTAATAATACATTGGAACAAAGGGTGCACACAGTATTCACAAAGTCAATACTTTGTGAAACACAAAGTATATACATATATAGAGACAGAGATATGTCTTATATATTTTATCATATTATTATTATTATTATTATTATTATTATTATTATTATATGTTTATAAAGTATATACATATATGTCAAAAACTGTTTTCAGGATTCAAAGTATGAAAAGTAGCAGATCTACAAGCTCAACACTGTTGATGCTGTTGTGTGATCAATTAGGATGTTAATTTACCCCAAAAAACACAAAAAGTTAGAATATTGAGATCAGAGGTTTCTGCCCGACATGTTTTGGTGAAATGAGGGCTTTTTATTGTATAAATAATAATAATTAGGGCTGGGACTCGATTAAAAAAATTAATCTAATTAATTAGAGGCTTTGTAATTAATTAATCTAAATTAATCGCATTTTAATCGCACATCAATATTTGACCTGAGATCAATGAAAAAAATTGTTTTCAAATGGATTTTGGTAAACGTCTTTAAGTACTGTACATGTACTCAAGAACTGTACTTAAGTACAATTTTGAGGTATTTGCACTTGACTCTCGAATACGCCTATTTCCAATTTTTTAATACTTTTACTTCTACTCCAGTAACTCCACTATATCTCAGAGGCAAATATTTTACTTATTTTAAAACTTTAGTTACAAGTTACTTTGTAGATTTCGATTAATATTATAAAACATACAGTAACCATGTGAAAATAGCAGATCTACAAGCACAAGGCATTGTGAGCTTGTAGATCTGCTATTTTCCACCATTGGAGGCTGGTAGAGTGTGTTGTTGTTAGTTGTTTTATAGTTGTTTAATTAATTATTTAAAAAAATCGCGCGCATGTGACCCGCACCGCATCGTGCATAATTTTTTTGTAATTAATTGATCGAAATTAACGCGATAAAGTCCCGGCCCTAATAATAATGTTTATTTGTACAGCACCTTTCATACATAAAATATAGAGCTTAATTTTAAAATAGCAAATAAAATAATGTCAGAATAAGAACATAACTATGTTGGAAAACAGAAACATGACTAAATGATCTTTTGTGATGTATTGAACTGGTATGACGCACACTGCTGAAGAGTTGATTAAGTTGTTTGTTTTTGTTTTCTGAGCAAAATAAAGATTTATTAATCTTCATCATAGTGGATCAAGTGTTAATTAAAGCTATGATGGATGGATGGATGGATGGATGGATGGATGGATGGATATGGACAGACGGACGGACGGACGGACGGATGGACGAACGCGTTGGACATACTTACTGGACATTTTCCGATATAAAGCCACCGCAAAAACGCCCCCTGGTGGCCATGGTGGCTATTTGAATTTCCGTTATTACCAAATAATGTATTTTGCATCATAACTCCTGAAGCTAACATGATAATACAATATTTAAAGGTGTTACATTACCGTGCCTCCTGTGTTGAGGGTGTAACCGTGCCGTGTCATTGGTGTGCTTTAAGCAATAAAAAGTCTTGGCTGTAGGGCAGGCCGGGTCTTCAAAGCTTTTTCAGGCCAAGGACCCCTTTTAGCTGAGAGAGAGATGAAGCAGGGACCCCACACTACATACTGTAATTAAACAATTAGCTAGGAATGTTGTTTGCTGTAGATCTGCTATTTTCTAGATCTGCTAGTTTCACATCACCAGTCAAGGGACTCAGGGAGTCTACTACTTCAGATTCACTGCGTTACACACTGTCAAAGGAGAATGGATGGGAGTAAGCAACACAGTGTCAAGCCCAAGAAGGCACATATTGCCTTTTGGTCAGAACTCCAGGAATGCACTATGTCGTCCAGGGGCGCCTACGACGGCATTATGCGCCTTCCATGGTCACTCATAGACATTCATAGAATTCCTAGAATGCCTCAGAAGGCACGTTCCGCCGTCTGAGGCATTCCATTGATAATACATTGTACTCCAACACAACGTGAGCTAAGAGACTTGGTTGAAATGCACGAGACCACACACCACCACCCACAAAAACCTGACAATATTCTGAGCATTTCCATATTATCTTGGTATTTGTTGAGAACGGGACATTTGTTTGACTTTCACAACCCCATGACGTCAGGTCGGATTACTTCCGCATTCTGCCCGTTTGTACTGATGTCTTGCTGGGGGCGTGTTCTCTCCTCTGCGTCATCAGTGCCCATACCCTAGGTGGGGTTGGTGAAAGGGCCTTTCTGTGTGGAGTTTGCATGTTCTCCCCGTGTCTCCTAGGGTAGGTACCCTCACGAAAACATGCAGTAATCCTGGTCACTATACTGCCTCCCCCTGGTCAGCCGGGGCACCTGATGGAGGGGAAGGGAACTGGTTGGAATAACGTGTTCCTTCCACGCGCTACGTCCAACCAGGGAAACTCTCCCCTGTCAGTTGGCTCTCATGCATTGAAGGAGGCATGAGCTCGGCCCTGGCCTCCCTAGGTTGGCAGAGGGAAGGTAGTGCCCAGGATTACATAGACAATGGCACTGGGTGTTTTTATTTGAAAATTAAAGGAAGGGATGTTTCTCAGAGTTGGGTCAGGGACCCTAGAGGGTTATCCAGGGGGTAACCAGCAGAATGAGGAATTTAAACACTTAAACATAATTTTAATTTATTATAGGGTTTTGTGTTATTATTGGGCTGGGTTATGACTATTACAGGGTTGTTCTTTGAAGGTAGAGAAATCCATAATGTATGAGCAAACTTTGCACCCCAGTTTTTACAGTCGATTCAGGGGTATGCCTCCTTTTTCTGGCCCACATCTCCTCTGTCCATATAGCAAATGGTGAACTTCCTTCCCCTGTGCTAGAGTCAGGAATCGTAGTGGAGGATGAGGATAGAGGAATGCTCATTTCAGGTGTACAGCTACCATCTCTCTGCTCTGTGCTGCTGCTTTCCTCAGACAGCTGAAGAACTGACGCTATTTGTCTTTTTCTGGTTGTGTTGTCATCATCATGTCTGTCCCCCAGTGGTGTTTTCTCCTCGCCTTGACCAAACCAAAACCAAAGATGACCAAACCAAAGGCCAAACAATGTCCCAAATGTGTAGCCTGGTTCCAGACGAATCTGCCATTGCAAAAAAAAAATTGCCCTTGGCAGATTAGGTCTGGCCCCTCTCAATAGAGATTTTATTTCTCTCCCTCCAAAGTTGTGAGGGACCAATCAGAGCCCAGTATGCAAATATGGGGCAGGTTTATCACCAGAGGCATTTTTTTAATTTGCCCCTCGGAAATGCATGTTCCACACAGAGATTCCAGACTAATATCTACGCAGTGATATTACTCTGGCCATGCCAGGCTACCAAATGTGGTGTGGTAGCAGAGCCCAGGAGGAGCACATGTGGGGCATGTTTATCACCACTCTCCACCAGACCAACTGTAGCAGCTAAAGCAGCTATGTGTTGCCCCGAGTGGGGAAAACAGCAGCATAAATACAAAAATGCTTCACGTCATGTGAACAACGCAAGACTTGCAGTAAGTAAAACTATATATAAAATATATATATATATATATATATATATATATATATATCGATCAATGTGGTATGGCATGGAGGCAATCAGCCTGTGGCACTAATGAGGTGTTATGGAAGCCCAGGTTTTTTTGTTCATTTCAGATTGCACTTGGTGCCTATTTTTTGGCAGCCGTCAACATAGGCCAATCAGAGGCAGGTGGGGGCGGGACAACTAGATTCTGACAAGTCCTGGAAAAGACGCACTGTGGTTGGCCAGAAGTCAACACGCTGTGATTGGCCAGTGCCCGTTCCCCCCCGGAATTATGGCGGCCACCATACCAAACAGGTCGCTCCAACGAACTGCAGAGGCCAATGAGGTATCTAGGTTTCTATATCTATGGCCGTCAAGGGGAGAAGTTGGTTGCTAACCACTTCCAGGTCATCCACTTTGATGACGTGTACCTGGAAGTGTTTAACACAATGAAAACGGCTTACCAGTATCTCCTGACTGTGTAAGAAAACGTTTATTTTATTGTTTTGTAAAGTCACTTGTAAGAAAACACACATATATATGTGTGTGTTTTCTATTATTCTTTTTTTAAAGTAAACTTGTATTTATTTTCTTCATAATTTCTAAGTACAGTACATGTTTTTGTCTTGGTTAATATGTACACATTTAAAATGTGCACTACATATTAACTAAATGTTAATTTGTTAAATGACAAATCACAGCGACTACACATCAACCAGAGGGTAGCGCAGAGAGTCCAGGCGACCCTTCTCGTCTCTCTACCCCTTCTCTCCTCCAACCTAACCCTTCTCCTCCTCTCTCTATACCTCTAAGAAAAGAGGGTATGTTTTGTTTAGTGTGGTCTTGCTATTTTTCTGGCCTCTATAGTTGCCAACATTCAAAGGCCATGCTTATTGTAACCCGAGCATTCTGGGGCTAATATTCAGACAAAATTGCAGATCTACAAGCTTATACAGCAGGACCCGGCAGAGCAGCAGCAGGACGTCTCCGTGAGAGTCCAGCTGAGGAGTGTTTCTCAGTGATAGTATCCCCCCCCCATGTTAAAATGTCTGAGGTGTTCAACGTGGACATCCTGTGAGGTTACTCTCTCGCATGGCTCTGTCCTTGTGGCTTATGGGAGCGTAGCATTAATGCTGTGACGTACAGTCCCGTTCCACGACGTTCTACAACAACCTCTGTCCCCGGCTCTCGGGCCGGCGTGGACGGGGCATCCTGTATATCCCTACATCTTCCCAGAGTCCTTTGGGGCTGTCACTGGGCACCAAGTGCAATCTGCAACTGTCTTTGTTTATAGAAATAAACTCAGCCAGTTTTGTGTTCAATTGAGTAATACATTCTTAATTTTTCAACAAAGTGCAGTTAAACCTCTATCTAGATGCCTTATTTTTTATATTTCCGTAGTTAAATGAAGACATTGCAGGGCTGTGATCCGACAGAAGTCTGGGTAAAAAATCTACTGAATGTGCAGAGGACAGCAAGCCAGAGGGAATTAAAATGTGATCGATACGACTAAAGCTTTTGTGCCTGGGGGAGAAGTAGGTGTAGTCTTTCACAAAGGGGTTGTGCACTCTCCATACATCCACTAGGTGGAGATCTTTTACAAAACAACTTAAAGCTTTGGATGCAGAGTCCTGAGAACCTGCCATAGTTAAAGAGGATTTGTCCATTTTGCCATCAAATACAGCATTCATATCTGAGCCGATATATAGTTGATAATCGTTTAACTTCCCTTCCTGTCTGAACCTATCTTATCAACAGTAATATTTATGTTGCGCCTTGATAATATCATCACTCCTTTTGTAGGCGTACCATCTGAAGAGGCCACAGCTGATTTATAGAACCTATTTTGAACTCTGGGGGTGTCTTCAAGTTTAAGGTGCGTTTCCTGCAAAAGAGCAATGTACATTTTCTTCCTTCGTAAGTAATGTAGGACCTTTGAGCGTTTTTGCGGTGTGTTTAGATCTCTGACATTAAATGATACTACATTAAAGGTCTCTAACCTTCCTGTGTCATTAACTTTGCCTTGGATTTGTTGTGATTTGTTAGTGGGACCTGGAGGAGTCCTTCCCCCCACCCCCCGCCCTCTGCTCGCCCCCCCCTTCCCCCACTCGCTCCCCCCCCCCACCCCCCTCCTGATTTACATTGTATAGGAGAAATGATTTGTGGATATGACCAGTGTGGACAGATTAGAGATGTCAATCAGTGAAGTGACAATTTAAGGACTTTTTAAAGACCTTTTTACACACACACACACACACACACACACACACACACACACACACACACACACACACACACACACACACACACACACACACACACACACACACACACACACACACACACACACACACACACACACACACAGGGCGGCAGAGGCTCAGGGGTAGAGTGGCCGGGTAGAGTGCACTGGAAACCGTTAAGGTTCCCAGTTTGATCCCGGGCTGGGGCGCTCCCCTAG
Organism: Gymnoscopelus microlampas; assembly: GCF_963454915.1. NCBI lineage: Eukaryota > Metazoa > Chordata > Actinopteri > Myctophiformes > Myctophidae > Gymnoscopelus > Gymnoscopelus microlampas. The sequence continues at coordinate 14,361 of NW_028155857.1, read as the reverse complement.
AGTTAGTGTTGAAGTGTCCTTGAGCAAGACGCTGAACCCCTAATTGCTCCCGATGAGCAGGTTGGTGCCTTGCATGGTTTCCTCCTCCATCTGTGTATGAATGTGTGTGTGAATGGGTGAATGTAATGCACAATCTATGTAAAGCACTTTGGATAAAAGCGCTATACAAATGCACCATTTACCATTTACACACACACACACACGCACGCACGCACGCACACACGCACACACGCACACACACACACACACACACACACACACACACACACACACACACACAGAGAGAGTCATTACTCAGCATGGATTATGAGGTTAGGGCGTTATTATTTGTGCCTTGGCCTGTGGGCGGGGCGGGCTAACACACAGCACCGTGCCATTTAGGAAGGCCCGGGTGGAAAACGATTTCTAAAGCTGTAATGGCTTCTCTATAATCCTCCATTCTGCAGCGTTCAGCTCATTCTGCAGCGTTCAGCTCATTTTAACTGCATAGAAGTGAAAATTATGCCTTGGCAAAAATAATAAAAACACTACATCCAAAGTGTTAAATGATTTGAGTAAAAGTACAAAAGTATTGTCATCAAAATGTACTTAAAGTGTTTGAAAATAGCAGGTCTACAAGCTCACAACGCGTAGCTTACTTGTTGTTAACTTCTACGAACTCTTGTTTTATTGTGTATCGACTAAACAAGATCCAATAAAACAGTACAACTCTTTGTATTAGCTCATGCTCAGTTGATTTTGCTATTTTGTCTCATCTGTTTAAGAAAGTAGGTAGCTGATATATAGCACTTTTACCTTAGCGCTAGGTATAATCTTGGTTGCTTGTTTTTGCAGGAAATGCACTTCAGACTTCTGGTGATTAGTAGTTTTGTTCCCTACCTATGTTGAATGCACTTATTGTAAGTCGCTTTGGATAAAAGCGTCTGCTAAATGACTGTAATGTAATGTAAATGTAGCGATGCGACGCGTTGTGAGCTTGTAGATCGGCTATTTTCAAACAGCCCAGGCATAACATAGGGCTGAAGTGGTTAATGTATGTTTTATAATGTAATAATGTATATCTTGCAAAGTAACTAGTAACTAAAGTTTTCAATTAATTGTAGTCGAGTAAAAGTACAATATTTGCTGCAGTGGAGTAGAAGTAAAAGTATTGGAAATTGGAAATACTCAAGTAAAGTACAAATACCTAAAAAATTTAGTCAAGTACAAGTACTTAAGTAAATGTACTTAGTTACTTTCCACCACTGCCTGTATTGAAATCAAAGAATCAAAAAATAATTACAGTAACATGCAGAAAGAGAGATGGAAGCTTCATTTTGGGGAATAAACCAGGATGGTGAAACACAATGGTTGAAGAAAGATTCTATTTGTTGTTTGTCTTATACAGCAGAGTCATGGGTTTGGTTCCAACATTGTAGCAGCAATAACAGTAACAAAGAAAGTATACAGAATAGCAACAGCAGTAACAAAACAAAAATGCTAAATATGTATTAGTTATAAGGGGAGGGGACTATGTGCATAACAGAGTATCATCCAGACAAAACCAATCCCTCAATTATGACACCAGCTCTGTGGTGCATGCAGCACCTGGTGGAGCCACCAGAGGCGCTCCAGTCACAGTTATTGAAGCATTTTATGCAACCAGATTTTATCCATTCATTAAATGATGTTGCATTGTGTTATCAATGAGAGTGGTTTTAATGCTATCTTCTGGCTTTGATGTCTGATTTTTAAACACACAGGAGTTAAGGTTTGGATGTTAAAACCTTCCCCATCTTTCATTAACATTACGGCCTGTTGTGTTGAAGGTTGTGAAGTTATTGAAATAACTTTGTTTTATGTCTTTGTGAAATGCTATAGCCTACTAAACCAGTGGTTCTCAAAGTGCGGTCTGGGGCCCACCAGGGGTTCTTGAGAGGGTTCCAGGGGTCCCTAGCAAAATGTGTTTTAGGCTATAGCTTCAAAATAAGTTCAAACACTATGATAGATAGATAGATAGATAGACAGACAGACAGACAGACAGACAGACAGACAGACAGACAGACAGACAGACAGACAGACAGACAGACAGACAGACAGACATATAGAAAACATCTTGATATCTTATATACAGTATCAATATCAAAATATTTTTGAAACATTTTAACAACACCAATCTTCAGATGGGGGTCCGCGGCCAAATACATCTTCATTTGGGGGTCCTTTCTTGAACAAGTTTGAAAACCACTGTACCAAACCCATCGAGAACGTGTGTGTGGTCTGCTTTCCTGTCTGTATGTGGGACAAACAAACTCCATAAAGAAATGAGACAGAACCAATCATTCCATCAACTCCGCCTCACCACCGATTGGTTCTCCAATCTCCAGTCAGCCAATCATCACCTACCACCTGCAATAAATTCACCTGTTCACCTGAAATCAGTCTTTTTTTTCCCTTTTTGACGTGTCCTGAGAGAATTAACTGTAAATATGTATTTTTCGGGGGTGCAGGGCCGGTTCTGGGCTGATCAGCGTTTTGCGCGCGTGCGGGGGACCCATTGCGCTGCTTCACGCGCAAACATTTTCGGTTTCTGGGCGGATTTTGATACCTTTTTTCTGTTTTTTCAGGGTTAGGGTTAGGTTAGCGTTATGTTATTTAACCCTTATTTTTGCCTGATTTTACCGATTTATTATCAAAACATTTAAAATGAATTAAAATATATATATATATTTTTCCCCCTACTTTTTTTTGCCGCCTCTCCAAACTGTCGCCTGTATGGACGCGCCGGCCCTGCGGGGGTGTAAAACAAAGAACAAAATTAAAGGTATAGCTCTTTATTGTGTTAGTAATCATTGCTACAGCGTGTTTGTTCAGTAACAGGAGTCTCCCCGTGTCTCCTGCTCTTAATTAAACATACAATACATTTCCAGGGGGTTGTCAATTCCATCCATTCAGGAGAGAGTACACATTCATCAGCTTCAATTTCAGTGTTCCAATTTTGTGTCCTATTTTTGTTTTGTTTTGTTTCATCACGTATTCACGTATTCATCCTGTATCCTGTATGAGTTGTTTCTCTTGATTCGATGAAATTCGTATCCCGACCTGAAAATGTCTTTTCTGTTTACTAAGAATATGGAGAGACGAGAAACCCCTGTTGCTGAACACTACGGGAATATGGAGCTTATTTAACACTTATTTGAACAGAAATATATATAATTTAAACCCCCTTTAAAAGGGGTGTTGTGAGCTTCTATGATATTTTTGCTATTTCTGACGAAAAAAATTACACGCCCAAAACAGGGAGGCCAGTTTTAAAGTGATTAATCAATGTATGATTGCAGAAAGAAAACAAGTGTCTATGAGTGCTGATCTAAAATATGATTAATCTGCAATGAAACATTGAGAGGTGAAGGAAATTAATATAAGAATAAAAGACCTGCATTTTGAGGGAAAACCGAAAGCTAGGGGGTGGTATTGCCCATGCCCTGAAACCCCAAATAACACCCCAACCTTCCAACAAGTTCCCAAGAGAGAGACTTTGAGAAGAATCACAGAAGAGGCAGAGGGACCCCCCCTCCTTCCGGGGGGGCAGACATGCAATGATATCCAAATACAAAAGAACAAAACTATTATATGTTGACTCTGGTAAAAATATATAGGGATTTGTCCAGCCTGGTATTGTGCTCTCTCTCTCTCTGTGTGTGTGTGTGTGTGTGTGTGTGTGTGTGTGTGTGTGTGTGTGTGTGTGTGTGTGTGTGTGTGTGTGTGTGTGTGTGTGTGTGTGTGTGTGTGTGTGTGTGTGTGTGTGTGTGAGTGTGTGTGTGTGTGAGTGTGAGTGTGAGTGTGTGTGTGTGTGTGTGTGTGTGTGTGTGTGTGTGTGTGTGTGTGTGTGTGTGTGTGTGTGTGTGTGTGTGAGAGGCCCAGTGTAATGTGAGATGAGTGTGTGAACTCTCTTAAGGCCGATGCAGTCATTTCCTCAGCGACTGAAAGTCAACATTCTCACTTTCTGGAGGGAAGTGACTCAACCTCTCTCTCTCTCTCTCTCTCTCTCTCTCTCTCTCTCTCTCTCTCTCTCCCTGTCTCTCTCTCTTTCTGTCTCCCTCTCTCTCTCTGTCTCTCTGTCTCTGTCTCTCTCTCTGTGTCTGTCTCCCTCTCTCTCTCTCTCTCTCTCTCTCTCTCTCTCTCTCGCTCTCTCTCTCTCTCTCCGTAGCAAATATCAAAATGTAGAAATGTACTCTGTTAGAAGTAAAAGTCCCTTTTTCAAAATGAAAGAAAAAGAAAAGGAAAGTGGTATCAAAATATACTTGAAGTAATTATGGGTTATGTTTTATCAATCTGGGAACCCATTACGTTTAAAGAGAAAAACAGGCCTATAGGCTCTATCTATACTTTTTTCAGTTTTAAAAGAAGTTTTCTAGGCATTCATTCCAGCCGATATACTCAATAGCTGCCAGTGACACAAAGTTGGCACAAAAAAAGGCTAAGAGTCACATTCATTCTTGTTAGATTACTGGAACATTGAATAAAGATACATAACTTCAACATTACTGTGGACAGTGGAGGAAAAAGTACTCAAATTCTTTACTTAAGTAAAAAATACCAATACTGCAATATGGAAATACTCTGTTACAAGTAAAAGTCCAGTATTCAAAATCAATTGAGTAAAAGTACAAAAGTATTGGCATCAAAATGTACTTAAAGTACCAAAAGTAAAAGTACTAATGTTTGAAAATAGCTGATCTACAAGCTCACAACGCGTCGCAACGCGTTGTGAGCTTGTAGATCAGCTATTTTCAAATAGCCTAGGTATAAAATAGGGCCAAAGTGGTTAATGTATGTTTTATAATGTAATAATGTATATCTGCAAAGTAATTAATAACTAAAGTTTTCAAATAATTGTAGTGGAGTAAAAGTACAATATTTGCCTCTGAGATGTAGTGGAGTAGAAGTAAAAGTATTGGAAGTAAATGTACTTAGTTACTTTCCACCACTGACTGTTATAATAAGCCAGCAGTGGTTCCCAAACCCCTAGAAGAGAAGATGTGTGTAAAACTATTCTAATGCATTTTCAAGACTTCAAAAATAGCAGATGTACAATTTTTGAATAGGCTAAGTGTAACATAATGGATAAAGCGGTTCAAATGTGATGCTGCATTTTCTTTTGCTGGGGACCCTCTGGTACCCCTCCTCCAAGGACCCCTGGGGGTCCCCGGACCCCACTTTGAGAACCACTGCTATATAAGCTATGTTGATGACCAATGCCTTATATGACTTCATGTAAGAGCCAATGTTTGCAAATTCATAAAAGTAACATATTTTATCACATAAAATACAATGGCTTATATATTATTTCCATGCACAAAAATGTTATCTGTCTGTCTGTCTGTCTGTCTGTCTGTCTGTCTGTCTGTCTGTCTCTCTCTCTCTCACACCTTCCCTCTGCATTTCATCATGTGTGTGTCATACTGCAATAAGAGGCTCCTGACAGAACTACTTACTGCCTGTCAGAGAGAGAGGAGAGAGAGAGAGAGAGAGAGAGAGAGAGAGAGAGAGAGAAGACAGACAGAGAGACAGAGAGAGAGAGAGAGAGAGAGAGAGAGAGAGAGAGAGAGAGAGAGAGAGAGAGAGAGATCTTGAAAAGACAGACAGACAGACAGACAGACAGACAGACACACATACACACACACACACACACGCACACACGCACACACGCACACATCGTTGTTCGAGCGACAGCACAGCTGTGTGCGCGCGGTTCTGAATGGGTGGGTTCGGTTCTGGCTATGATGCGGGGGGGGGGGGGGGGGGGGGGGGGGGGGGGGCATAGGGGGCGGGGCTGTAGGGGGTGTGAACTGTGAAGGAGAGTCAACAACCAAACCTCCTCTCTCTCTTCCAGCCCCTCACTTCACTTCACCGCCTGCCCTGTTGGCCCAGTGCCAGGTCCCTCCTCCTCCTCCTCCTCCTCTTTCCTAAAGCCAGATATACGCAGATTACGCACTCACTCCTCCAGCCGTGGTTCACACGACGGTCGTCTGTCACGACCGTCATGGATGAACTTCAACGTAGTGTTTGCACTTTCTCCCTTTTTGTCCCGTACATCTACATAAACGTTCACATTTCAAATATAAAGTGCTGACCTCATGGCCACGGATGTTACGATTATGTACGGGCCCTCAACGTACTCGTATTCTCCGTATTGTTCAATAAAAAGCTCATTAATCCGATTGATGGCCATTTTCTCATAGAGTTATAATGTATCAGAGTGCAGTACCTGGCCTAACCCATAGGGTCGCGTTGTTGAAAGTTGAAGAAAATATGGAAAATATGGCCACGGATCCGATAAAAAGGCTTTTTATTGAACAATACGGAAGACACGGGTATTTCTGAAGACCCGTATATAAGTGTAACATCCGTGGCCATAAGATCAGCACTTTATATTTGAAATATGAACATTTATGTAGATGTGCGGTTTGTAAATGGAGAAAATGCAAACACCAGGTGGAAGTTCATCCATGACGGCCACGATACGACAGTCGTGTTTTCAGGGCTACAACAAACAACACTCCTCCTCTCCTCGATCTCCTCTCTCTCTCTCTCTCTCTCCTCCCTTCTTTCCTAAACCTTAACCCAGATCTACACACACTCCTCCTGGCTGCCCTGGAGGAACCAAACCAACACACGAAAACCTCGATCTACAACCATCTGGCTCACTGGAGTTTATTTTATTTTGTTGTTTTTAAACATGCCAAACTTTTTACTTCTGCGGATGGATCAGCGTTTTCACACGAGAGGAAAGTAAAAAAAAAAAAAATCTTTTTCCCCCTTTTTTCCTCTGGAAAGGAAAAGTTGGGAGCGTTTTTTTTTCTTTCTTTTAGTGGATTTTTCTCTTCTATCTACTCCCACTTTTCTCTCTCTTTTTTCCACACACTGTCTGACGAGGCAGAGCCTCTCAGCCTGGGATCAGGATCTGAAGACGTTTAAGGGTTCGAGACTGGATTTAAACTAGACAGACAGGGCACTGACCAGGGTTTTGGTTGATTATCTTATTAACGGGGGTGGACCGTGGATGTCCCGTCCAGCTGGTCCCGGACCACCACCAGCTCCTTGTGGTGATGCCAGGATGCCCACCAGGATGCCCCCTGTGAATGTGATCAGCTGGCATCTGCTGCTCATCTGGCTCAGCCTGCAGGTAATACTGTAGACCAGGGGGGTCCGGGACCCCTAGGGGGTTCTCAGAGTTTACTACAGGAGGGTCCGCCAAATCTTTGTGTGATGTGATGTGATTTTTTTAATTTATTTTTTACCTTAACCACTTGAACCCTAGCATCCCCTTTTCTGAGGAGAACTTCAGCCAAAAAAAATAGCAGATCTACAAGCTGCAAGGCGTTGTGAGCTTGTAGATCGGCTATTTTTGGCAAAGAGGTATAGGTGTAGAGGGGAGAAAAGAGCAGACCAAGTAAACAAAAAAAAGTATAATCTGAAACACAATTTTATACAATATAGAGGGGTCCCTGCTTCATCTCTCTCTCAGCTAGGGGGTCCTTGGCCTGAAAACGTTGAAGACCCCTTTAGACCAGTGGTTTTCAACCTTTTTCGCGTCAAGGACCCCCAAATTGACACATATTAGCCCACGGACCCCCATTTGAAAAGATATTCCAGGGACTCAACCATTTAGGTTTATTGGGGGTCCCAAACTACACTGTATCACCATCATCAGTGTTCATTTAAATCTGAGAGTGTACAAATGGCACCAAATGGACCTGTAAGGGTCCATTTGGTTCCATATGTGTTGCTAACTATTAATTTGGCTGGGGACCCCCTGGAACCCCGTCAAGGACCACCGGTGGTCCCCGGACCACTGGTTGTAAACCCCTGCTGTAGACTGCAGGCTGCTGTCACGATCATGATGATTAATATCGTTGATTAACTGTATTTAATGTAATTGTGTTTTTTTATTGAACATTGGAACATAGCTGTAGGCTATAGATAACTACTATACATATGTGTGTGTGTGTGTGTGTGTGTGTGTGTGTGTGTGTGTGTGTGTGTGTGTGTGTGTGTGTGTGTGTGTGTGTGTGTGTGTGTGTGTGTATATATATATATATATATATATATATATATATATATATATGTGTGTGTGTGTGTGTGTGTGTGTGTGTGTGTGTGTGTGTGTGTGTGTGTGTGTGTGTATATATGTATGTATGTGTGTATATATACACATACATATATATATATATATATATATATATATATATATATATATATATATATATATATATATATATATATATATATATATATATATATATACTATATACACTATATATATATATATATATATATATATATATATATATATATATATATATATATATATATATATATACAGTATATACACACTATACTATGAGTCATTTGACTCATAGTCTCTTTATCTCACCTTATTTCCTGACTACAATGTAGACCACACCCCCACGCAGCCTCCCCTCCCCACAAGGAAGGGCAGCGCCCCAAAGCATTATGGTAATTGTAGTAATGCAGCAGTCCAGTCAAACCCCAGTCAAACACACAGACTTCTATATTTTTCTGGCCATAGGGTGAAATGCTCCTTCAATTATGTAATAATAGTGACTACTAATTGCAGGAGGTGGCCAGGTGTGTTAATTATGTAATAATATGTTGCAGGAGGTGGCCGGGTGTGTTAATTATGTAATTATGTTGCAGAAGGTGGCCAGGTGTGTTAATTATGTAATAATAATATGTTGCAGGAGGTGGCCAGGTGTGTTAATTATGTAATAATATGTTGCAGGAGGTGGCCAGGTGTGTTAATTATGTAGTACTATGTTGCAGGAGGTGGCCAGGTGTGTTAATTATGTAATAATAATATGTTGCAGGAGGTGGCCAGGTGTGTTAATTATGTAGTACTACGTTGCAGGAGGTGGCCAGGTGTGTTAATTATGTAGTACTATGTTGCAGGAGGTGGCCAGGTGTGTTAATTATGTAGTACTACGTTGCAGGAGGTGGCCAGGTGTGTTAATTATGTAGTACTATGTTGCAGGAGGTGGCCAGGTGTGCGGCTCCGGAGCGCATGGTGTCCAGCATGGTGTCCTCGTCCACGAGGGAGCGGTTCAAGGTGGTCATCGCTCCTCTCATCTGCAAGAGGATCTGTCTGAAGGGCCAGTGTCAGACACCTGTGAGCAGGGCAACAACACCACGGCTGATAGGGGAGAACGGACAGGCGGCCGACACGCTGACCCGGGCCGGGCTTCAGAGTGGGTGAGTCCCTCCTCCCCCTGGAGCTGTTACAGGTCAACCAACAGGGTTGCCACATCTGCTCATTATAAGTCACCCGCGAGATTTTGATTTGAAAATAGCCGATCTACATAGCTCACAACGCGTCGCATCGCGACGCGTTGTGAGCTTGTGGATCTGCTATTTTCAAACAGCTGATGTAATATGTCAAAGTGCTCATGTGTGGCCCATAGTTGCTTCTTTTGGGCGGGTTTGCCTAGACCTGGTTGCTTGTTCCTCTCACGGAATCTGGCAACACTACCTACGTCGCACCCTTGCTCCGACCGACATGCCCACTTATGGAGATCTCTGTATCTGTCAGTCCTTGTCCCTTTTATGCACATATATGGAGATCCCTGATGTCATCAGTATAGCCCATACATGGGCATGCCCACTTTGTAGGCTACCCATATATGGAAGCTGATTGGTTTGCACCTGATGCCCCTAATGCCATGTTGTATTTGGATCTTGTTTATTTGATACGCTTATTTATTTTAGCTCTTCCTCATTTGATTTTCCTATTTGTCTCATCTGTTTAAGACAGTAGATAGCTGATATATTGCACTTTTACCTTAGCGCTAGGTGTGCTCTTAGTTGCTTGTTTTAGAAGAGAATGCACTTAAAGGTAGGGTAAGTGATTTCTGTGGTTAAAATAAGTGTTAAATAGCTCTATATTCTGATAGTAATCATTGCTATAGAGTGTTTGTTCAGTAAAAGGAGTCTCCATGTCTCTCCAGCTCTTTATTAAACAGAAAATGCATTTTCGTTTCAGTTTCATTTCCAATTTTATCCAATCAGGATAGAGAACTCAATCAGGATAGAGAACTCAATCAGGATATAGATTAAACAAGTGAAATTGGAAGTGATGACACTAAGAAATGAGCAGACAAAATTGGAACTGGAACACTATAAAATGAAGCTTAAAAATGGGTACTTTCTCCTGATTGGCTGAGATTTTGACACCTACCGGAAAATGTATTTTCTGTTTATTAAAGAGCTGGAGAGACATGGAGACTCCTGTTACTGAACAAACACTCTATAGCAATGATTACTATCACAATATAGTTCTTTAACCTTTTAACAAAATACTTTTTGTTTTAACCCAAAAACATCACTTACCCTACAGTACCTTTAAGACTTCTGGTGATTAGTAGCTTCGTTCCCTACCTATATGTTGAATGCACTTATTGTAAGTCACTTTGAATAAAAGCGTCTGCTTAATGACTGTAATGTAATGACAACACATGAGGTCAGACAACACACTCCATATTTGGGCGTAGCTGCATGGGGAACTCCTTATATGGTAATGGCTGTCTGTGTGTCATAGTGTCACATGAGCGCGATGGACGTGGTCCGCCGACCGGCCGGCCACCGGTCCTCCCGTTTCAGACGGGGAGCGATTGGCGCCGCCTAATAATTCATTTTCAATAAGAGAAGGGCCATTAGTTGAGACGAGCGGATAATTTGAAGGGGGCGGAGACGCAAAGCGGGCGTGGTCCCGTGAAATTCTCGCGCTCGTGCTTGTTTCATGCACACGCGACAAGAGCTGGATTGTGGTCAGCTGAAAAAAGCGAGAAAACACCCGCGCCAATCGCTCCCCGTCTGATTAATTTTGTAGTTTTACTCAAGTAACATTTTTAACACAGGCCTTTTTACTTGTAACAGAGTATTTTCACATTGCGGTATTGTCCTGTCTCTCCGAACGATTAGTTTGGGGAAGCATTGGTCATTGGTACGACCCGGCCGGGGAATTGTACCCCATCCTCCCAGTCTCAGGGCGGTGACTCTAACCACAGGGCCACTGAGCTGCTTTCTGAGGACACAGTGTGGCCTGTATTTATTTACGTGCGGATGTTTAGTCACGGTAATAAAGTGTTAATCCCTGCAGCTCTGGTTGGGTGTTAACCTTTGATGCTCAGAGAGAGAGAGAGAGAGAGAGAGAGAGAGAGAGAGAGAGAGAGAGAGAGAGAGAGAGAGAGAGAGAGAGAGAGAGAGAGAGAGAGAGAGAGAGAGAGAGAGAGAGAGAGAGAGAGAGAGAGAGAGAGAGAGAGAGAGAGAGAGAGAGAGAGAGAGAGAGAGAGAGAGAGAGAGAGAGAGAAGAGAGAGAGAGAGAGAGAGACCTACGAGGGTGGTTTGGTAGTATAGCATAACATGAGAGGTTAATGAAAAACACAGCAAACACGACTCTTTCTGCTCTTTCCCTGCTCTTAATATTATAGTTTCATGGCTTGTTGGTTTATTAGATCAGTGGTTCACAAAGTGGGGTCGATCCGGGGACCCCCCCCACGGGGTCCTTGAGGGGGGTCGTACCCCCCGTCCCACCACAGCAAAATGAGGAACAGTATGATTTAATCATTTCACTGGCTAGAAGTGAAAGAGACTGTAGATTCTACAGTCTGTCATTGGGTTCACTTGAGCTTGCATGCGTGCATTACACTCTCAAGAGTTAAAGTATTGTTTAACATCCACATTACTTCATTTACAAGAAGTCTACATGATTAGAGAATGTAGAAAGAATGTTATTTTGCCTGTTATCTCTCCTATTTCTGTGGACAATTGTGGACAAAATCTCATCCAATGACAACAAGTGTTTGAAGGCTTGCAATCTGGGAACCCATCGCCAAATAAAAAGGAAAAACGGCGCCCTCTGCTGTTTTTTACTCTTTCACTTGGCTCTGGGCCGAGCTAAATGTAGCACCCGTGCGCAAGGAAACCAGGGTTTTGGTTTGCCCTCAGCGCTCCACTTCCGGTGGTGCGTTTATGTTTTCATTCCCACTAACAATATTTCTACACGGAACACTAACACCACTTCTCCAGAGAACATGGATGGTTTTGGTTATAAGCCCACTTGTTTCCTATGATGAAAGAGCAAGTTAAAATGTGAATATCTTTCGGTGGTTTTGTCTGCTTCAAGGACGCTATTGTTCAATGAGTTTCTGTTTGTTTTCAGTGGGAAGGGAGCGCAGAGACAGTAAATCCCGCCCACTACATTTGAGAGGGTAAAGCACGGCCTGCTTCCTGATCTGAAGGCACGCCCACTTGTAAGCTAACGCGCACACGTTCTGAACGGGTCTCTCGACAGATTCAGTACCGCAGCTCTGAATCTGTTCTTGAGAGATTAGAAGTCTTGGGGTCTGAGAGTCTAAATCTCATCAAACGGTGGTTCCGTGGCTCAAATTTCGAATAAATAATGGACCTTGATATGAAAAGGGTTGAAAACAAACCACTGATTTTAGATGGTTCCTTATGGTTCCTTATGGTTCCTGTATGTCCTCATAGCTCCAGTCTCTCCAGTACGTTTGTCTCCCTGGCAGAGAGCTGTATGTAATGTAATGGTTCTTTCTGCTGTTCTAGACCCAGTGTGTGGTCAGACATGGAGCCATGCTGTCTACAGTCTACATACAGTCACACATATGCAGTTCCACACTGGAGTTAATCATTGACCCCCTTTTTTCCTCCTATTCCAGTGCTCCTCAAACCTGTGGAACGCGAGGGTACTGCAAGAGGACCCCCAAATAATTGGCAAACACAAACATTTTAATGATGGTATAACATTAATATTAGAACAAATGTGTGAAGAAATGAGGCACTCGGTGCCGCGCTATGAGCTTGTAGATCTGCTATTTTTTGAATAGCCCAAGTGTAAAATAATGTTTTTTTTTTAGCTCAAATCAAAAAAGTGACACAGAAGCGTTCCAGGTCTTAACAGGTTAATATAATCTTAGCGTTTTGAGAAGTATTTAGGGAGGTTCCACTTGCAGTATCCTCACGGGGGCCCACCAGTGGGGCCCGCGGCCCACAGATTGAGAACCACTAGTATATGAATCAGGCCCTTGATGTGAAGAAACAATGTAACGTCCATGTCAGTCTCAGACGTCTTGCTTACAGTAAGGACCACCACACAGAAAACACACTCTGTGATGATAAGCCCCCCCGGGCTGGGCTGGTCTTCCCAGGGGGATTACACATGTCACTTCTTTACCCTCTCTTCAGGTGTGTGTGTGTGTGTGTGTGTGTGTGTGTCAGTGCATGTGCACACGTGTGTGCGTGCGTGTGTGTATGCGTGCATGTGTGTGTGTGCGCGCATGCGTGTGTGTCTGTGCACACGTGTGTGTGCGTGCGTGCGTGCGCGTGTGTGCGTGTGCGCGTGTGTGTGCGTGTGTGTGTGTGTGTGTGTGTGTGTGTGTGTGCATGCACGCGTGAGTTGACACACACAAACTGATTGGTTTGCACCTGATGCCCCTAATGCCATGTTGTATTTGGATCTTGTTTATTTGATACGCTTATTTATTTTAGCTCTTCCTCATTTGATTTTCCTATTTGTCTCATCTGTTTAAGACAGTAGATAGCTGATATATTGCACTTTTACTTAGCGCTAGGTGTGCTCTTAGTTGCTTGTTTTAGAAGAGAATGCACTTAAAGGTAGGGTAAGTGATTTTCTGTGGTTAAAATAAGTGTTAAATAGCTCTATATTTGATAGTAATCATGCTATAGAGTGTTTGTTCAGTAAAAGGAGTCTCCATGTCTCTCCAGCTCTTTATTAAACAGAAAATGCATTTTCGTTTCAGTTTCATTTCCAATTTTATCCAATCAGGATAGAGAACTCAATCAGGATAGAGAACTCAATCAGGATATAGATTAAACAAGTGAAATTGGAAGTGATGACACTAAGAAATGAGCAGACAAAATTGGAACTGGAACACTATAAAAATGAAGCTTAAAAATGGGTACTTTCTCCTGATTGGCTGAGATTTTGACACCTACCGGAAAATGTATTTTCTGTTTATTAAAGAGCTGGAGAGACATGGAGACTCCTGTTACTGAACAAACACTCTATAGCAATGATTACTATCACAATATAGTTCTTTAACCTTTTAACAAAATACTTTTTGTTTTAACCCAAAAACATCACTTACCCTACAGTACCTTTAAGACTTCTGGTGATTAGTAGCTTCGTTCCCTACCTATATGTTGAATGCACTTATTGTAAGTCACTTTGAATAAAAGCGTCTGCTTAATGACTGTAATGTAATGACAACACATTGAGGTCAGACAACACACTCCATATTTGGGCGTAGCTGCATGGGGAAC
>NW_028155858.1:0-39043 GCF_963454915.1 Gymnoscopelus microlampas | reverse complement strand
AATACCCACCCCACGCCCCAAATACCCACCCACGCACGCCCCAAATACCCACCCCCACGCACGCCCCAAATACCCACCCCACGCACGCCCCAAATACCCAACCCACGCACGCCCCAAATACCCACCCCTGGCCCCAAATACCCACCCCACGCACGCCCCAAAATACCCACCCCACGCACGCCCCAAATACCCACCCCACGCATGCCCCAAATACCCACCCCACGCACGCCCCAAATACCCACCCCACGCACGCCCCAAATACCCACCCCACGCACGCCCCAAATACCCACCCCACGCACGCCCCAAATACCCACCCCACGCACGCCCCAAATACCCACCCCACGCCCCAAATACCCACCCCACGCACGCCCCAAATACCCACCCCACGCACGCCCCAAATACCCACCCCACGCACGCCCCAAATACCCCACCCCACGCACGCCCCAAATACCCACCCCACGCACGCCCCAAATACCCACCCCACGCACGCCCCAAATACCCACCCCACGCACGCCCCAAATACCCACCCCACGCACGCCCCAAATACCCACCCCACGCACGCCCCAAATACCCACCCCACGCACGCCCCAAATACCCACCCCACGCCCCAAATACCCACCCCACGCACGCCCCAAATACCCACCCCACGCACGCCCCAAATACCCACCCCACGCACGCCCCAAATACCCACCCCACGCACGCCCCAAATACCCACCCCACGCACGCCCCAAATACCCACCCCACGCACGCCCCAAATACCCACCCCACGCACGCCCCAAATACCCACCCCACGCACGCCCAAATACCCACCCCACTTACGCCCCAAATACCCACCCCACGCCCCAAATACCCACCCCACGCACGCCCCAAATACCCACCCCACGCACGCCCCAAATACCCACCCCACGCCCCAAATACCCACCCCACGCACGCCCCAAATACCCACCCCACGCACGCCCCAAATACCCACCCCACGCACGCCCCAAATACCCACCCCACGCACGCCCCAAATACCCACCCCACGCACGCCCCAAATACCCACCCCACGCACGCCCCAAATACCCACCCCACGCACGCCCCAAATACCCACCCCACGCACGCCCCAAATACCCACCCCACGCACGCCCCAAATACCCACCCCACGCACGCCCCAAATACCCACCCCACGCACGCCCCAAATACCCACCCCACGCACGCCCCAAATACCCACCCCACGCCCCAAATACCCACCCCACGCACGCCCCAAATACCCACCCCACGCACGCCCCAAATACCCACCCCACGCACGCCCCAAATACCCACCCCACGCACGCCCCAAATACCCACCCCACGCCCCAAATACCCACCCCACGCACGCCCCAAATACCCACCCCACGCACGCCCCAAATACCCACCCCACGCACGCCCCAAATACCCACCCCACGCACGCCCCAAATACCCACCCCACGCACGCCCCAAATACCCACCCCACGCCCCAAATACCCACCCCACGCACGCCCCAAATACCCACCCCACGTACGCCCAAATACCCACCCCACGCACGCCCCAAATACCCACCCCACGCACGCCCCAAATACCCACCCCACGCACGCCCCAAATACCCACCCCACGCCCCAAATACCCACCCCACGCACGCCCCAAATACCCACCCCACGCACGCCCCAAATACCCACCCACGCACGCCCCAAATACCCACCCCACGCACGCCCCAAATACCCACCCCACGCACGCCCCAAATACCCACCCCACGCCCCCAAATACCCACCCCACGCACGCCCCAAATACCCACCCCACGCACGCCCCAAATACCCACCCCACGCACGCCCCAAATACCCACCCCACGCACGCCCCAAATACCCACCCCACGCCCCAAATACCCACCCCACGCACGCCCCAAATACCCACCCCACGCACGCCCCAAATACCCACCCACGCACGCCCCAAATACCCACCCCACGCACGCCCCAAATACCCACCCCACGCCCCAAATACCCACCCCACGCACGCCCCAAATACCCACCCCACGCACGCCCCAAATACCCACCCCACGCACGCCCAAATACCCACCCCACGCACGCCCCAAATACCCACCCCACGCACGCCCCAAATACCCACCCCACGCACGCCCCAAATACCCACCCCACGCCCCAAATACCCACCCCACGCACGCCCCAAATACCCACCCCACGCACGCCCCCAAATACCCACCCCACGCACGCCCCAAATACCCACCCCACGCACGCCCCAAATACCCACCCCACGCACGCCCCAAATACCCACCCCACGCCCCAAATACCCACCCCACGCACGCCCCAAATACCCCACCCCACGCACGCCCCAAATACCCACCCCACGCACGCCCCAAATACCCACCCCACGCACGCCCCAAATACCCACCCCACGCCCCAAATACCCACCCCACGCACGCCCCAAATACCCACCCCACGCACGCCCCAAATACCCACCCCACGCACGCCCCAAATACCCACCCCACGCCCCAAATACCCACCCCACGCACGCCCCAAATACCCACCCCACGCACGCCCCAAATACCCACCCCACGCCCCAAATACCCACCCCACGCACGCCCCAAATACCCAACCCACGCACGCCCCAAATACCCACCCCACGCACGCCCAAATACCCACCCCACGCACGCCCCAAATACCCACCCCACGCCCCAAATACCCACCCCACGCACGCCCCAAATACCCACCCCACGCACGCCCCAAATACCCACCCACGCACGCCCCAAATACCCACCCCACGCACGCCCCAAATACCCACCCCACGCACGCCCCAAATACCCACCCCACGCACGCCCCAAATACCCACCCCACGCACGCCCCAAATACCCACCCCACGCACGCCCCAAATACCCACCCCACGCACGCCCCAAATACCCACCCCACGCACGCCCCAAATACCCACCCCACGCACGCCCCAAATACCCACCCCACGCACGCCCCAAATACCCACCCCACGCCCCAAATACCCACCCCACGCACGCCCCAAATACCCACCCCACGCACGCCCCAAATACCCACCCCACGCACGCCCCAAATACCCACCCCACGCACGCCCCAAATACCCACCCCACGCCCCAAATACCCACCCCACGCACGCCCCAAATACCCACCCACGCACGCCCCAAATACCCACCCCACGCACGCCCCAAATACCCACCCCACGCACGCCCCAAATACCCACCCCGCACGCCCCAAATACCCACCCCACGCACGCCCCAAATACCCACCCCACGCACGCCCCAAATACCCACCCCACGCACGCCCCAAATACCCACCCCACGCACGCCCCAAATACCCACCCCACGCACGCCCCAAATACCCACCCCACGCACGCCCCAAATACCCACCCCACGCACGCCCCAAATACCCACCCCACGCACGCCCCAAATACCCACCCCACGCCCCAAATACCCACCCCACGCACGCCCCAAATACCCACCCCACGCACGCCCCAAATACCCACCCCACGCACGCCCCAAATACCCACCCCACGCACGCCCCAAATACCCACCCCACGCCCCAAATACCCACCCCACGCACGCCCCAAATACCCACCCCACGCACGCCCCAAATACCCACCCCACGCACGCCCCAAATACCCACCCCACGCACGCCCCAAATACCCACCCCACGCAGCCCCAAATACCCACCCCACGCACGCCCCAAATACCCACCCCACGCACGCCCCAAATACCCACCCCACGCACGCCCCAAATACCCACCCCACGCACGCCCCAAATACCCACCCCACGCACGCCCCAAATACCCACCCCACGCACGCCCCAAATACCCACCCCACGCACGCCCCAAATACCCACCCCACGCACCCAAATACCCACCCCACGCACGCCCCAAATACCCACCCCACGCACGCCCCAAATACCCACCCCACGCACGCCCCAAATACCCACCCCACGCACGCCCAAATACCCACCCCACGCCCCAAATACCCACCCCACGCCCCAAATACCCACCCCACGCACGCCCAAATACCCACCCCACGCACGCCCCAATACCCACCCCACGCACGCCCCAAATACCCACCCCACGCACGCCCCAAATACCCACCCCACGCACGCCCCAAATACCCACCCACGCACGCCCCAATACCCACCCCCACGCCCCAAATACCCACCCCACGCACGCCCCAAATACCCACCCCACGCACGCCCCAAATACCCCACCCCACGCACGCCCCAAATACCCACCCCACGCCCCAAATACCCACCCCACGCATGCCCCAAATACCCACCCCACGCACGCCCCAAATACCCACCCCACGCACGCCCCAAATACCCACCCCACGCACGCCCCAAATACCCACCCCACGCACGCCCCAAATACCCACCCCACGCACGCCCCAAATACCCACCCCACGCACGCCCCAAATACCCACCCCACGCCCCCAAATACCCACCCCACGCACGCCCCAAATACCCACCCCACGCACGCCCCAAATACCCACCCCACGCCCCAAATACCCACCCCACGCACGCCCCAAATACCCACCTTCACGCACGCCCCAAATACCCACCCCACGCACGCCCCAAATACCCACCCCACGCACGCCCCAAATACCCACCCCACGCACGCCCCAAATACCCACCCCACGCCCCAAATACCCCACCCCACGCACGCCCCAAATACCCACCCCACGCACGCCCCAAATACTCACCCCACGCACGCCCCAAATACCCACCCCACGCACGCCCAAATACCCACCCCACGCCCCCAAATACCCACCCCACGCACGCCCCAAATACCCACCCCACGCACGCCCCAAATACCCACCCCACGCCCCAAATACCCACCCCACGCACGCCCCAAATACCCACCCCACGCACGCCCCAAATACCACCCCACGCACGCCCCAAATACCCACCCCACGCACGCCCCAAATACCCACCCCACGCCCCAAATACCCACCCCACGCACGCCCCAAATACCCACCCCACGCACGCCCCAAATACCCACCCCACGCACGCCCCAAATACCCACCCCACGCACGCCCCAAATACCCACCCCACGCACGCCCCAAATACCCACCCCACGCACGCCCCCAAATACCCACCCCACGCACGCCCCAAATACCCACCCCACGCGCCCAAATACCCACCCCACGCACGCCCCAAATACCCACCCCACGCACGCCCCAAATACCCACCCCACGCACGCCCCAAATACCCACCCCACGCACGCCCCAAATACCCACCCCACGCACGCCCCAAATACCCACCCCACGCACGCCCCAAATACCCACCCACGCACGCCCCATATACCCACCCCACGCACGCCCCAAATACCCACCCCACGCACGCCCCAAATACCCACCCCACGCACGCCCCAAATACCCACCCCACGCCCCAAATACGCACCCCACGCACGCCCCAAATACCCACCCCACGCACGCCCCAAATACCCACCCCACGCACGCCCCAAATACCCACCCCACGCACGCCCCAAATACCCACCCCACGCCCCAAATACCCACCCCACGCACGCCCCAAATACCCACCCCACGCACGCCCCAAATACCCACCCCACGCACGCCCCAAATACCCACCCCACGCACGCCCCAAATACCCACCCCACGCCCCAAATACCCACCCCACGCACGCCCCAAATACCCACCCCACGCACGCCCCAAATACCCACCCCACGCACGCCCCAAATACCCACCCCACGCACGCCCCAAATACCCACCCCACGCACGCCCCAAATACCCACCCCACGCACGCCCCAAATACCCACCCCACGCACGCCCCAAATACCCACCCCACGCACGCCCCAAATACCCACCCCACGCACGCCCCAAATACCCAGCCCACGCACGCCCCAAATACCCACCCCACGCCCCAAATACCCACCCCACGCACGCCCCAAATACCCACCCCACGCACGCCCCAAATACCCACCCCACGCACGCCCCAAATACCCACCCCACGCACGCCCCAAATACCCACCCCACGCCCCAAATACCCACCCCACGCACGCCCCAAATACCCACCCCACGCACGCCCCAAATACCCACCCCACGCACGCCCCAAATACCCACCCCACGCCCCAAATACCCACCCCACGCACGCCCCAAATACCCACCCCACGCACGCCCCAAATACCCACCCCACGCACGCCCCAAATACCCACCCCACGCACGCCCCAAATACCCACCCCACGCCCCAAATACCCACCCCACGCACGCCCCAAATACCCACCCCACGCACGCCCCAAATACCCACCCCACGCACGCCCCAAATACCCACCCCACGCACGCCCCAAATACCCACCCCACGCACGCCCCAAATACCCACCCCACGCACGCCCCAAATACCCACCCCACGCCCCAAATACCCACCCCGAGCACGCCCCAAATACCCACCCCACGCACGCCCCAAATACCCACCCCACGCACGCCCCAAATACCCACCCCACGCACGCCCCAAATACCCACCTCACGCACGCCCCAAATACCCACCCCACGCACGCCCCAAATACCCACCCCACGCACGCCCCAAATACCCACCCCACGCCCCAAATACCCACCCCCACGCACGCCCCAAATACCCACCCCACGCACGCCCCAAATACCCACCCCACGCACGCCCCAAATACCCACCCCACGCACGCCCCAAATACCCACCCCACGCCCCAAATACCCACCCCACGCACGCCCCAAATACCCACCCCACGCACGCCCCAAATACCCACCCCACGCACGCCCCAAATACCCACCCCACGCACGCCCCAAATACCCACCCCACGCCCCAAATACCCACCCCACGCACGCCCCAAATACCCACCCCACGCACGCCCCAAATACCCACCCCACGCCCCAAATACCCACCCCACGCACGCCCCAAATACCCACCCCACGCACGCCCCAAATACCCACCCCACGCCCCAAATACCCACCCCACGCACGCCCCAAATACCCACCCCACGCACGCCCCAAATACCCACCCCACGCCCCAAATACCCACCCCACGCACGCCCCAAATACCCACCCCACGCACGCCCCAAATACCCACCCCACGCACGCCCCAAATACCCACCCCACGCACGCCCCAAATACCCACCCCACGCCCCAAATACCCACCCCACGCACGCCCCAAATACCCACCCCACGCACGCCCCAAATACCCACCCCACGCCCCAAATACCCACCCCACGCACGCCCCAAATACCCACCCCACGCACGCCCCAAATACCCACCCCACGCCCCAAATACCCACCCCACGCACGCCCCAAATACCCACCCCACGCACGCCCCAAATACCCACCCCACGCACGCCCCAAATACCCACCCCACGCACGCCCAAATACCCACCCCACGCCCCAAATACCCACCCCACGCACGCCCCAAATACCCACCCCACGCACGCCCCAAATACCCACCCCACGCACGCCCCAAATACCCACCCCACGCCCCAAATACCCACCCCACGCACGCCCCAAATACCCACCCCACGCACGCCCCAAATACCCACCCCACGCACGCCCCAAATACCCACCCCACGCACGCCCCAAATACCCACCCCACGCACGCCCCAAATACCCACCCCACGCACGCCCCAAATACCCACCCCACGCCCCAAACACCCACCCCACGCACGCCCCAAATACCCACCCCACGCACGCCCCAAATACCCACCCCACGCACGCCCCAAATACCCACCCCACGCCCCAAATACCCACCCACGCACGCCCCAAATACCCACCCCACGCACGCCCCAAATACCCACCCCACGCACGCCCCAAATACCCACCCCACGCACGCCCCAAATACCCACCCCACGCACGCCCCAAATACCCACCCCACGCACGCCCCAAATACCCACCCCACGCCCCAAATACCCACCCCACGCACGCCCCAAATACCCACCCCACGCACGCCCCAAATACCCACCCCACGCACGCCCCAAATACCCACCCCACGCACGCCCCAAATACCCACCCCACCACGCCCCAAATACCCACGCCACGCATGCCCCAAATACCCACCCCACGCACGCCCCAAATACCCACCCCACGCACGCCCCAAATACCCCACCCCACGCACGCCCCAAATACCCACCCCACGCCCCAAATACCCACCCACGCACGCCCCAAATACCCACCCCACGCACGCCCCAAATACCCACCCCACGCACGCCCCAAATACCCACCCCACGCCCCAAATACCCACCCCACGCACGCCCCAAATACCCACCCCACGCACGCCCCAAATACCCACCCCACGCACGCCCCAAATACCCACCCCACGCACGCCCCAAATACCCACCCCACGCACGCCCCAAATACCCACCCCACGCCCCAAATACCCACCCCACGCACGCCCCAAATACCCACCCCACGCACGCCCCAAATACCCACCCCACGCACGCCCCAAATACCCACCCCACGCACGCCCCAAATACCCACCCCACGCACGCCCCAAATACCCACCCCACGCACGCCCCAAATACCCACCCCACGCACGCCCCAAATACCCACCCCACGCACGCCCCAAATACCCACCCCACGCACGCCCCAAATACCCACCCCACGCACGCCCCAAATACCCACCCCACGCACGCCCCAAATACCCACCCCACGCACGCCCCAAATACCCACCCCACGCACGCCCCAAATACCCACCCCACGCACGCCCATATACCCACCCACGCACGCCCCAAATACCCACCCCACGCACGCCCCAAATACCCACCCCACGCACGCCCCAAATACCCACCCCCACGCCCCAAATACCCACCCCACGCACGCCCCAAATACCCACCCCACGCACGCCCCAAATACCCACCCCACGCACGCCCCAAATACCCACCCCACGCACGCCCCAAATACCCACCCCCACGCCCCAAATACCCACCCCACGCATGCCCCAAATACCCACCCCACGCACGCCCCAAATACCCACCCCACGCACGCCCCAAATACCCACCCCACGCACGCCCCAAATACCCACCCCACGCCCCAAATACCCACCCCACGCACGCCCCAAATACCCACCCCACGCACGCCCCAAATACCCACCCCACGCACGCCCCAAATACCCACCCCACGCACGCCCCAAATACCCACCCCACGCACGCCCCAAATACCCACCCCACGCACGCCCCAAATACCCACCCCACGCACGCCCCAAATACCCACCCCACGCACGCCCCAAATACCCACCCCACGCACGCCCCAAATACCCACCCCACGCACGCCCCAAATACCCACCCCACGCACGCCCCAAATACCCACCCCACGCACGCCCCAAATACCCAGCCCCACGCACGCCCCAAATACCCACCCCACGCCCCAAATACCCACCCCACGCACGCCCCAAATACCCACCCCACGCACGCCCCAAATACCCACCCCACGCACGCCCCAAATACCCACCCCACGCACGCCCCAAATACCCACCCCACGCCCCAAATACCCACCCCACGCACGCCCCAAATACCCACCCCACGCACGCCCCAAATACCCACCCCACGCACGCCCCAAATACCCACCCCACGCACGCCCAATACCCACCCCACGCCCCAAATACCCACCCCACGCACGCCCCAAATACCCACCCCACGCACGCCCCAAATACCCACCCCACGCACGCCCCAAATACCCACCCCACGCCCCAAATACCCACCCCACGCACGCCCCAAATACCCACCCCACGCACGCCCCAAATACCCACCCCACGCACGCCCCAAATACCCACCCCACGCACGCCCCAAATACCCCACCCCACGCACGCCCCAAATACCCACCCCACGCCCCAAATACCCACCCCGAGCACGCCCCAAATACCCACCCCACGCACGCCCCAAATACCCACCCCACGCACGCCCAAATACCCACCCCACGCACGCCCCAAATACCCACCCCACGCACGCCCCAAATACCCACCCCACGCACGCCCCAAATACCCACCCCACGCACGCCCCAAATACCCACCCCACGCACGCCCCAAATACCCCACCCCACGCCCCAAATACCCACCCCACGCACGCCCCAAATACCCACCCCACGCACGCCCCAAATACCCACCCCACGCACGCCCCAAATACCCATCCACGCACGCCCCAAATACCCACCCACCGCACGCCCAAATACCCACCCCACGCCCCAAATACCCACCCCACGCACGCCCCAAATACCCACCCCACGCACGCCCCAAATACCCACCCCACGCACGCCCCAAATACCCACCCCACGCACGCCCCAAATACCCACCCCACGCCCCAAATACCCACCCCACGCACGCCCCAAATACCCACCCCACGCACGCCCCAAATACCCACCCCACGCCCCAAATACCCACCCCACGCACGCCCCAAAATACCCACCCCACGCACGCCCCATATACCCACCCCACGCCCCAAATACCCACCCCACGCACGCCCCAAATACCCACCCCACGCACGCCCCAAATACCCACCCCACGCCCCAAATACCCACCCCACGCACGCCCCAAATACCCACCCCCACGCACGCCCCAAATACCCACCCCACGCACGCCCCAAATACCCACCCCACGCACGCCCCAAATACCCACCCCAAGCCCCAAATACCCACCCCACGCACGCCCCAAATACCCACCCCACGCACGCCCCAAATACCCACCCCACGCCCCAAATACCCACCCCACGCACGCCCCAAATACCCAACCCCACGCACGCCCCAAATACCCACCCCACGCACGCCCCAAATACCCACCCCACGCACGCCCCAAATACCCACCCCACGCCCCAAATACCCACCCCACGCACGCCCCAAATACCCACCCCACGCACGCCCCAAATACCCACCCCACGCACGCCCCAAATACCCACCCCACGCACGCCCCAAATACCCACCCCACGCCCCAAATACCCACCCCACGCACGCCCCAAATACCCACCCCACGCACGCCCCAAATACCCACCCCACGCCCCAAATACCCACCCCACGCACGCCCCAAATACCCACCCCACGCACGCCCCAAATACCCACCCCACGCACGCCCCAAATACCCACCCCACGCACGCCCCAAATACCCACCCCACGCACGCCCCAAATACCCACCCCACGCACGCCCCAAATACCCACCCCACGCCCCAAATACCCACCCCACGCACGCCCCAAATACCCACCCCACGCACGCCCCAAATACCCACCCCACGCACGCCCCAAATACCCACCCCACGCCCCAAATACCCACCCCACGCACGCCCCAAATACCCACCCCACGCACGCCCCAAATACCCACCCCACGCACGCCCCCAAATACCCACCCCACGCACGCCCCAAATACCCACCCCACGCACGCCCCAAATACCCACCCCACGCACGCCCCAAATACCCACCCCACGCCCCAAATACCCACCCCACGCACGCCCCAAATACCCACCCCACGCACGCCCCAAATACCCACCCCACGCACGCCCCAAATACCCACCCCACGCACGCCCCAAATACCCACCCCACGCACGCCCCAAATACCCACCCCACGCACGCCCCAAATACCCACCCCACGCCCCAAATACCCACGCCACGCACGCCCCAAATACCCACCCCACGCACGCCCCAAATACCCACCCCACGCACGCCCCAAATACCCACCCCACGCACGCCCCAAATACCCACCCCACGCACGCCCCAAATACCCACCCACGCACGCCCCAAATACCCACCCCACGCACGCCCCAAATACCCACCCCACGCACGCCCCAAATACCCACCCCACGCACGCCCCAAATACCCACCCCACGCACGCCCCAAATACCCACCCCA
The DNA here is from genome assembly GCF_963454915.1 of Gymnoscopelus microlampas. NCBI lineage: Eukaryota > Metazoa > Chordata > Actinopteri > Myctophiformes > Myctophidae > Gymnoscopelus > Gymnoscopelus microlampas. The sequence goes on along the minus strand of NW_028155858.1, from coordinate 27,248 downwards.
CGCACGCCCCAAATACCCACCCCACGCACGCCCCAAATACCCACCCCACGCCCCAAATACCCACCCCACGCACGCCCCAAATACCCACCCCACGCACGCCCCAAATACCCACCCCACGCACGCCCCAAATACCCAACCCACGCACGCCCCGAATACCCACCCCACGCCCCATACCACCCCACGCACGCCCCAAATACCCACCCCACGCACGCCCAAATACCCACCCCACGCACGCCCCAAATACCCACCCCACGCACGCCCCAAATACCCACCCCACGCCCCAAATACCCACCCCACGCACGCCCCAAATACCCACCCACGCACGCCCCAAATACCCACCCACGCACGCCCCAAATACCCACCCCACGCACGCCCCAAATACCCACCCCACGCACGCCCCAAATACCCACCCCACGCACGCCCCAAATACCCACCCCACGCACGCCCCAAATACCACCCCACGCACGCCCCAAATACCCACCCCACGCACGCCCCAAATACCCACCCCACGCACGCCCCAAATACCCACCCCACGCACGCCCCAAATACCCACCCCACGCACGCCCCAAATACCCACCCCACGCCCCAAATACCCACCCCACGCACGCCCCAAATACCCACCCCACGCACGCCCCAAATACCCACCCCACGCACGCCCAAATACCCACCCCACGCACGCCCCAAATACCCACCCCACGCACCCCCAAATACCCACCCCACGCACGCCCCAAATACCCACCCCACGCCCCAAATACCCACCCCACGCACGCCCCAAATACCCACCCCACGCACGCCCAAATACCCACCCACGCACGCCCCAAATACCCACCCCACGCACGCCCCAAATACCCACCCCACGCACGCCCCACATACCCACCCCACGCACGCCCCAAATACCCACCCCACGCCCCAAATACCCACGCCACGCACGCCCCAAATACCCACCCCACGCACGCCCCAAATACCCACCCCACGCACGCCCCAAATACCCACCCCACGCACGCCCCAAATACCCACCCCACGCACGCCCCAAATACCCACCCCACGCACGCCCCAAATACCCACCCCACGCACGCCCCAAATACCCACCCCACGCACGCCCCAAATACCCACCCCACGCACGCCCCAAATACCCACCCCACGCACGCCCCAAATACCCACCCCACGCACGCCCCAAATACCCACCCCACGCACGCCCAAATACCCACCCCACGCCCCAAATACCCACCCCACGCACGCCCCAAATACCCACCCCACGCACGCCCCAAATACCCACCCCACGCACAGGCCCCAAATACCCAACCCACGCACGCCCCGAATACCCACCCCACGCCCCAAATACCCACCCCACGCACGCCCCAAATACCCACCCCACGCACGCCCCAAATACCCACCCCACGCACGCCCCAAATACCCACCCCACGCACGCCCCAAATACCCACCCCACGCCCCAAATACCCACCCCACGCACGCCCCAAATACCCACCCCACGCACGCCCCAAATACCCACCCCACGCACGCCCCAAATACCCACCCCACGCACGCCCCAAATACCCCACCCCACGCACGCCCCAAATACCCACCCCACGCACGCCCCAAATACCCACCCCACGCACGCCCCACCCAAATACCCACCCCACGCACGCCCCAAATACCCACCCCACGCACGCCCCAAATACCCACGCCACGCACGCCCCAAATACCCACCCCACGCACGCCCCAAATACCCACCCACGCACGCCCCAAATACCCACCCCACGCACGCCCCAAATACCCACCCCACGCCCCAAATACCCACCCCACGCACGCCCCAAATACCCACCCCACGCACGCCCCAAATACCCACCCCACGCACGCCCCAAATACCCACCCCACGCCCCAAATACCCACCCCACGCACGCCCCAAATACCCACCCCACGACGCCCCAAATACCCACCCCACGCACGCCCCAAATACCCACCCACGCACGCCCCAAATACCCACCCCACGCACGCCCCAAATACCCACCCCACGCACGCCCCAAATACCCACCCACGCACGCCCAAATACCCACCCACGCCCAAAATACCCACCCACGCACGCCCCAAATACCCACCCCACGCACGCCCCAAATACCCCACCCCCAAGCACGCCCCAAATACCCACCCCACGCACGCCCCAAATACCCACCCACGCCCCAAATACCCACCCCACGCACGCCCCAAATACCCACCCCACGCCCCAAATACCCACCCCACGCACGCCCCAAATACCCACCCCACGCACGCCCCAAATACCCACCCCACGCACGCCCCCAAATACCCACCCCACGCACGCCCCAAATACCCACCCCACGCCCCAAATACCCACCCCACGCACGCCCCAAATACCCACCCCACGCACGCCCCAAATACCCACCCCACGCACGCCCCAAATACCCACCCCACGCACGCCCCAAATACCCACCCCACGCACGCCCCAAATACCCACCCCACGCACGCCCCAAATACCCACCCCACGCACGCCCCCAAATACCCACCCCACGCACGCCCCAAATACCCACCCCACGCACGCCCCAAATACCCACGCACGCACGCCCCAAATACCCACCCCACGCACGCCCCAAATACCCACCCCACGCCCCAAATACCCACCCCACGCACGCCCCAAATACCCACCCCACGCACGCCCCAAATACCCACCCCACGCACGCCCCAATACCCACCCCACGCACGCCCCAATACCCACCCCACGCCCCAAATACCCACCCACGCACGCCCCAAATACCCACCCCACGCACGCCCCAAATACCCACCCCATGCACGCCCCAAATACCCACCCCACGCCCCAAATACCCACCCCACGCACGCCCCAAATACCCACCCCACGCACGCCCCAAATACCCACCCCACGCACGCCCCAAATACCCACCCCACGCACGCCCCAAATACCCACCCCACGCACGCCCCAAATACCCACCCCACGCACGCCCCAAATACCCACCCCACGCACGCCCCAAATACCCACCCCCACGCCCCCAAATACCCACCCCACGCACGCCCCAAATACCCACCCCACGCACGCCCCAAATACCCACCCCACGCCCCAAATACCCACCCCACGCAACCCCCCAAATACCCACCCCACGCACGCCCCAAATACCCACCCCACGCACGCCCCAAATACCAACCCACGCACGCCCCCAAATACCCACCCCACGCACGCCCCAAATACCCACCCACGCCCCAAATACCCACCCCACGCACGCCCAAATACCCACCCCACGCACGCCCCAAATACCCACCCCACGCACGCCACCCAAATACCCACCCACGCACGCCCCAAATACCCACCCCACGCACGCCCCAAATACCCACCCCACGCCCAATACCCACCCCACGCACGCCCCAAATACCCACCCCACGCACGCCCCAAATACCCACCCCACGCACGCCCCAAATACCCACCCCACGCACGCCCCAAATACCCACCCCACGCCCCAAATACCCACCCCACGCACGCCCCAAATACCCACCCCACGCACGCCCCAAATACCCACCCCACGCACGCCCCAAATACCCACCCCACGCACGCCCCAAATACCCACCCCACGCCCAAATACCCACCCCACGCACGCCCCAAATACCCACCCCACGCACGCCCCAAATACCCACCCCACGCACGCCCCAAATACCCACCCCACGCAACGCCCCAAATACCCACCCCACGCACGCCCCAAATACCCACCCCACGCACGCCCCAAATACCCACCCCACGCCCCAAATACCCACCCCACGCACGCCCCAAATACCCACCCCACGCACGCCCCAATACCCACCCCACGCACGCCCCAAATACCCACCCCACGCACGCCCCAAATACCCACCCCACGCACGCCCCAAATACCCACCCCACGCCCCAAATACCCACCCCACGCACGCCCCAAATACCCACCCCACGCACGCCCCAAATACCAACCCCACGCACGCCCCAAATACCCACCCCACGCACGCCCCCAAATACCCACCCCACGCCCCAAATACCCACCCCACGCACGCCCCAAATACCCATCCCACGCACGCCCCAAATACCCACCCCACGCACGCCCCAAATACCCACCCCACGCCCCAAATACCCACCCCACGCACGCCCCAAATACCCACCCCACGCACCCCAAATACCCACCCCACGCCCCAAATACCCACCCCACGCACGCCCCAAATACCCAACCCACGCACGCCCCAAATACCCACCCCACGCACGCCCCAAATACCCACCCCACGCACGCCCCAAATACCCACCCCACGCCCCAAATACCCACCCCACGCACGCCCCAAATACCCACCCCACGCACGCCCCAAATACCCACCCCACGCACGCCCCAAATACCCACCCCACGCACGCCCCAAATACCCACCCCACGCCCCAAATACCCACCCCACGCACGCCCCAAATACCCACCCACGCACGCCCAAATACCCACCCCACGCACGCCCCAAATACCCACCCCACGCACGCCCCAAATACCCACCCCACGCACGCCAACCCCCCAAATACCCACCAAACCCACGCACGCCCCAAATACCCACCCCACGCACGCCCCAAATACCCACCCCACGCCCCAAATACCCACCCCACGCACGCCCCAAATACCCACCCCACGCACGCCCCAAATACCCACCCCACGCACGCCCCAAATACCCACCCCACGCACGCCCCAAATACCCACCCCACGCCCCAAGATACCCACCCCACGCACGCCCCAAATACCCACCCCACGCACGCCCCAAATACCCACCCCACGCACGCCCCAAATACCCACCCCACGCACGCCCCAAATACCCACCCCACGCCCCAAATACCCACCCCACGCACGCCCCAAATACCCACCCCACGCACGCCCCAAATACCCACCCACGCACGCCCCAAATACCCACCCCACGCACGCCCCAAATACCCACCCCACGCACGCCCCAAATACCCACCCCACGCACGCCCCAAATACCCACCCCACGCACGCCCCAAATACCCACCCCACGCACGCCCCAAATACCCACCCCACGCCCCAAATACCCACCCCACGCACGCCCCAAATACCCACCCCACGCACGCCCCAAATACCCACCCCACGCACGCCCCAAATACCCACCCCACGCACGCCCAAATACCCACCCCACGCACGCCCCAAATACCCACCCCACGCCCCAAATTACCCACCCCACGCACGCCCCAAATACCCACCCCACGCACGCCCCAAATACCCACCCCACGCACGCCCCAAATACCCACCCCACGCACGCCCCAAATACCCACCCCACGCCCCAATACCCACCCACGCACGCCCCAAATACCCACCCCACGCACGCCCCAAATACCCACCCCACGCACGCCCCAAATACCCACCCCACGCACGCCCCAAATACCCACCCCACGCACGCCCCAAATACCCACCCCACGCACGCCCCAAATACCCACCCCACGCACGCCCCAAATACCCACCCCACGCCCCAAATACCCACCCCACGCACGCCCCAAATACCCACCCCACGCACGCCCCAAATACCCACCCCACGCACGCCCCAAATACCCACCCCACGCACGCCCCAAATACCCACCCCACGCCCCAAATACCCACCCCACGCCCCAAATACCCACCCCACGCACGCCCCAAATACCCACCCCACGCACGCCCCAAATACCCACCCCACGCACGCCCCAAATACCCACCCCACGCACGCCCCAAATACCCACCCCACGCACGCCCCAAATACCCACCCCACGCACGCCCCAAATACCCACCCCACGCCCCAAATACCCACCCCACGCACGCCCCAAATACCCACCCCACGCACGCCCCAAATACCCACCCCACGCACGCCCCAAATACCCACCCCACGCCCCAAATACCCACCCCACGCATGCCCCAAATACCCACCCCACGCACGCCCCAAATACCCACCCCACGCACGCCCCAAATACCCACCCCACGCACGCCCCAAATACCCACCCCACGCACGCCCCAAATACCCACCCCACGCACGCCCCAAATACCCACCCCACGCACGCCCCAAATACCCACCCCACGCCCCAAATACCCACCCCACGCACGCCCCAAATACCCACCCCACGCACGCCCCAAATACCCACCCCACGCCCCAAATACCCACCCCACGCACGCCCCAAATACCCACCTTCACGCACGCCCCAAATACCCACCCCACGCACGCCCCAAATACCCACCCCACGCACGCCCCAAATACCCACCCCACGCACGCCCCAAATACCCACCCCACGCCCCAAATACCCACCCCACGCACGCCCCAAATACCCACCCCACGCACGCCCCAAATACCCACCCCACGCACGCCCCAAATACCCACCCCACGCACGCCCCAAATACCCACCCCACGCACGCCCCAAATACCCACCCCACGCACGCCCCAAATACCCACCCCACGCCCCAAATACCCACCCCACGCACGCCCCAAATACCCACCCCACGCACGCCCCAAATACCCACCCCACGCACGCCCCAAATACCCACCCCACGCCCCAAATACCCACCCCACGCACGCCCCAAATACCCACCCCACGCACGCCCCAAATACCCACCCCACGCACGCCCCAAATACCCACCCCACGCACGCCCCAAATACCCACCCCACGCACGCCCCAAATACCCACCCCACGCACGCCCCAAATACCCACCCCACGCACGCCCCAAATACCCACCCCACGCACGCCCCAAATACCCACCCCACGCACGCCCCAAATACCCACCCCACGCACGCCCCAAATACCCACCCCACGCACGCCCCAAATACCCACCCCACGCCCCAAATACCCACCCCACGCACGCCCCAAATACCCACCCCACGCACGCCCCAAATACCCACCCCACGCACGCCCCAAATACCCACCCCACGCACGCCCCAAATACCCACCCCACGCCCCAAATACCCACCCCACGCACGCCCCAAATACCCACCCCACGCACGCCCCAAATACCCACCCCACGCACGCCCCAAATACCCACCCCACGCCCCAAATACCCACCCCACGCACGCCCCAAATACCCACCCCACGCACGCCCCAAATACCCACCCCACGCACGCCCCAAATACCCACCCCACGCACGCCCCAAATACCCACCCCACGCACGCCCCAAATACCCACCCCACGCCCCAAATACCCACCCCACGCACGCCCCAAATACCCACCCCACGCACGCCCCAAATACCCACCCCACGCACGCCCCAAATACCCACCCCACGCACGCCCCAAATACCCACCCCACGCACGCCCCAAATACCCACCCCACGCACGCCCCAAATACCCACCCCACGCCCCAAATACCCACCCCACGCACGCCCCAAATACCCACCCCACGCACGCCCCAAATACCCACCCCACGCACGCCCCAAATACCCACCCCACGCACGCCCCAAATACCCACCCCACGCACGCCCCAAATACCCACCCCACGCACGCCCCAAATACCCACCCCACGCACGCCCCAAATACCCACCCCACGCACGCCCCAAATACCCACCCCACGCACGCCCCAAATACCCACCCCACGCACGCCCCAAATACCCACCCCACGCCCCAAATACCCACCCCACGCACGCCCCAAATACCCACCCCACGCACGCCCCAAATACCCACCCCACGCACGCCCCAAATACTCACCCCACGCACGCCCCAAATACCCACCCCACGCCCCAAATACCCACCCCACGCCCCAAATACCCACCCCACGCACGCCCCAAATACCCACCCCACGCACGCCCCAAATACCCACCCCACGCACGCCCCAAATACCCACCCCACGCACGCCCCAAATACCCACCCCACGCACGCCCCAAATACCCACCCCACGCACGCCCCAAATACCCACCCCACGCCCCAAATACCCACCCCACGCACGCCCCAAATACCCACCCCACGCACGCCCCAAATACCCACCCCACGCACGCCCCAAATACCCACCCCAGGCCCCAAATACCCACCCCACGCACGCCCCAAATACCCACCCCACGCACGCCCCAAATACCCACCCCACGCACGCCCCAAATACCCACCCCACGCACGCCCCAAATACCCACCCCACGCACGCCCCAAATACCCACCCCACGCACGCCCCAAATACCCACCCCACGCACGCCCCAAATACCCACCCCACGCCCCAAATACCCACCCCACGCACGCCCCAAATACCCACCCCACGCACGCCCCAAATACCCACCCCACGCCCCAAATACCCACCCCACGCACGCCCCAAATACCCACCCCACGCACGCCCCAAATACCCACCCCACGCACGCCCCAAATACCCACCCCACGCACGCCCCAAATACCCACCCCACGCACGCCCCAAATACCCACCCCACGCCCCAAATACCCACCCCACGCACGCCCCAAATACCCACCCCACGCACGCCCCAAATACCCACCCCACGCACGCCCCAAATACCCACCCCACGCACGCCCCAAATACCCACCCCACGCACGCCCCAAATACCCACCCCACGCCCCAAATACCCACCCCACGCACGCCCCAAATACCCACCCCACGCACGCCCCAAATACCCACCCCACGCACGCCCCAAATACCCACCCCACGCCCCAAATACCCACCCCACGCACGCCCCAAATACCCACCCCACGCACGCCCCAAATACCCACCCCACGCACGCCCCAAATACCCACCCCACGCACGCCCCAAATACCCACCCCACGCACGCCCCAAATACCCACCCCACGCCCCAAATACCCACCCCACGCACGCCCCAAATACCCACGGCGGGCAAGATGGCGGCGCAACCGACCTCGGCGTCTGCAGCGGCCTCTCCTAGTTACTGTGCAGTGTCTTTGTCCACGTCTGTATGTACGTCCGTGTCATCGACAGTAAGGGAAGGGAAATATATGTATGATCGTCAGTTTCTCTTGGACATTTATAACAGCGGCCTTTGTGAGTACAAGGGCTCTTGTGACGAGGAACACTGGCGAAATGTGCGGAGCGAGCTGGGACTGCTGCGGGGAGCCGACACAGAGAATCCCGGGGTCCTGCACACAGTGGCTCCGACTAGGAGACACCGTAAGCGGTGTGAGAGGACGCGGAAGCGGGGCAAACGTGCGGGAGTGCGAGTTAGGCTAATCGCTAACCCACACAGATCGGCTATCCCCACAATATTGCTGGCAAATGTACGTTCTCTCGAGCGCCAAATGGATTACATCAGGCTCTCGAGAGCTTCCCAGCGCAGCGTGAGGGACTGCTGTGCCACCGCTTACACGGAGACCTGGCTCGATCAGGACATAACGGACGACGCAATTCAGCTGGACGGGCTAACGCTATACAGGACGGACAGAGTGCTAGCCTCGGCTGGTAAGCTGAGGCGGTCTGGTGGTCTGGCTGTTTACGTTAACAACTTATGGTGTCAGGATGCCAGGGTGGTATCTACACACTGCTCACCACATATAGAGCTTATGACTGTTAAGTGCCGACCGTTCTACCTGCCACGGGAGCTGACGGCGGTCGTCATTGTCGCAGTCTATGTACCACCAGAGGCTAATGTGAAGGAAGCTATGAGCCAACTTTACAATGACATCAACGAGCAGCAGACGGCACTTCCCGACGCCTTTTTCGTGGTAGCAGGGGATTTCAACCAGGCAAGTCTCAAGTCTGTGTTACCAAAATTTTACCAGCATGTTGACTGTGCAACTAGGGGTAAAAACACATTAGATCATGTGTACACAAACATCAGAAATGCCTACAAAGCAGCCCCCCTCCCTAACATTGGCTCTTCTGATCACTCAGCTGTTATGCTCACGCCCATATATAGACCTAGGGTGAAACAAAGCAGAGCAGCACTTAAAGAGGTCAGAACGTGGCCACAGGAGGCAATTCCAGCACTGCAGGACTGTTTTGAAGATACACAGTGGGACATTTTTAAGGAGGCAGCAACATATGACAATGTCACCAACCTGGAGGAATACACAGAAACTGTCATTGGCTACATAAATAAATGTATTGATGATGTGACTGTGGTTAAGACCATTAGGAAGAGAGCCAATCAGAAACCTTGGCTGACCGGAGAGGTCTGTGCACTGTTGAGAGCCCGAAATGTGGCGTTTAAATCTGGGGACACTGCTGCATTCAGTCTGGCGAGACAAAATCTGACCAAGGGTATCCGGGAAGCGAAGCGGCTGTATGGGCAAAAGCTCAATGGCCACTTCACGGACACCAAGGACTCCAGGCGTTTGTGGCAGGGCTTTAAGACACTTTCGGACTATAAGCCCCCTCCCCAGCAGGTTGGACAAAAAGACCCCTCATTGCCGGACAGACTAAATGACTTTTATGCACGTTTTGAGGTTAATAACACCATTGAGGCACAGATGCCCCCACCACGCCCCAGTGAGCAGGTGCTACAGCTGTCAGCAGCTGGAGTAAAAAGGGCCTTCGCCAGCGTCAACCCACGCAAGGCGGCGGGACCAGACAACATTCCTGGGCGTGTGGTAAAGGAGTGTGCAGAGCAGTTAAAGGATGTTTTCTCAGACATCTTCAACATCTCGCTCAGCCAGGCAGTTGTGCCCACTTGCCTCAAGAGCGCGACCATCGTTCCAGTGCCAAAAAAGTCAAATCCTGCCGGTCTAAATGACTTCCGACCTGTGGCCCTTACACCTGTAGTGATGAAGTGTTTTGAGCGGCTTGTCTTACAGCACATCAAGGGCAGCCTCCCTGCAAAACTCGATCCACTACAGTTTGCATATAGAGCCAATCGCTCCACAGACGACGCTGTCTCAACCATACTCCATCTCACGTTGTCGCATCTAGAGAAAGAGAACACCTACGCCAGGCTCCTCTTCATCGACTTCAGCTCAGCATTCAACACCATCATTCCACAACAGCTGGTGGAAAAGCTGCGGTCGCTGAATGTGGACTATGGCACCTGCACCTGGATCCTCAACTTCCTGTGTCAGAGGCAACAGAGAGTCAGGGTCGACAGCCAAACATCAAGGACAATCACAGTGAGCACAGGATCGCCCCAGGGCTGTGTCTTGAGCCCCCTGCTGTTCAGTCTGCTGACCTACGACTGTACTGCCAAATTTGGCAGTAATCACATCCTCAAGTTCGCTGATGACACAACCGTGGTGGGACTCATCAACAAGAACGATGAGTCTGCCTACCGGAAGGAGGTGGAACTGCTAACATCTTGGTGCAGTTCACACAACCTCTCCCTGAATGTGGACAAAACAAAGGAGATGGTGGTCGACTTCAGGAGATCCAGGAGCTGCCATCACCCACCGCTGACCATCGGTGGCGCCCCTGTGGCAAGGGTGAATAACATCAAATTCCTGGGGGTTCATCTAGCAGACGACCTGACCTCCACTACGAACACCACGGCCATCATCAAAAAGGCCCAGCAGAGGCTATACCCCCTCCGGAGGCTCAAAAAGGCAGGCCTTCCTACTCCTCTCCTCACCACCTTCTACAGGGGCACCATTGAGTCCATCCTGACCTACAGCTTCACCTCCTGGTTCGGCAGCTGCAAGGCAGAAGAAAAACATCGGCTGAACCGGGTGGTGAAGACAGCTGGGAGGATCATTGGTGCCTCTGTTCCCTCCTTGGTGGAGCTCTATGTTGAGCGCTGTACACGGAAAGCTACCAGCATTATAAGGGACCTCCATCACCCTTCCCATGGCCTGTTTGCCCTCCTACCCTCTGGGAAGAGGTATAGGAGCATCAAGGCTCGAACAAGCAGAATGCAAAATAGTTTCTTCCCAACTGCAGTAAGGACTGTTAATGAACTGCGCCCCCTGCCAATCCCCCCCCCCCAGGCCTACTGACCTAAAATGACGCGTGTGTGCTTAAATGGACATGATGTGATATTGCACTTTTGAAATGCATAACAGCACTTTATTAAGATTATGCTGGATTATTGCACCATGGCACTTTACCTACCATACTGACGTGCTGTGTTGGTAGCTTTCTTTTCTAGATGAATTGCACGTCAAACACATATTGGGTTTTTTTAAATGTTTGTTTATGCTGTTTTTATGGTTGTATGCTGTTTTAGTCTGGGTCTTTTATGTTTTTAGATAGGCTTGATGTTTTATGTTTTTATGTTACACTGCTAGTGACTGGGGGGAACGATATTTCATTCTTGTATGTATGTAAGTACATGGAGAGAGTGACAAATAAAGATTCATTCATTCACCCCACGCACGCCCCAAATACCCACCCCACGCACGCCCCAAATACCCACCCCACGCACGCCCCAAATACCCACCCCACGCACGCCCCAAATACCCACCCCACGCCCCAAATACCCACCCCACGCACGCCCCAAATACCCACCCCACGCACGCCCCAAATACCCACCCCACGCACGCCCCAAATACCCACCCCACGCACGCCCCAAATACCCACCCCACGCCCCAAATACCCACCCCACGCACGCCCCAAATACCCACCCCACGCACGCCCCAAATACCCACCCCACGCACGCCCCAAATACCCACCCCACGCCCCAAATACCCACCCCACGCACGCCCCAAATACCCACCCCACGCACGCCCCAAATACCCACCCCACGCACGCCCCAAATACCCACCCCACGCACGCCCCAAATACCCACCCCACGCACGCCCCAAATACCCACCCCACGCCCCAAATACCCACCCCACGCACGCCCCAAATACCCACCCCACGCACGCCCCAAATACCCACCCCACGCACGCCCCAAATACCCACCCCACGCACGCCCCAAATACCCACCCCACGCACGCCCCAAATACCCACCCCACGCCCCAAATACCCACCCCACGCACGCCCCAAATACCCACCCCACGCACGCCCCAAATACCCACCCCACGCACGCCCCAAATACCCACCCCACGCACGCCCCAAATACCCACCCCACGCACGCCCCAAATACCCACCCCACGCACGCCCCAAATACCCACCCCACGCCCCAAATACCCACCCCACGCACGCCCCAAATACCCACCCCACGCACGCCCCAAATACCCACCCCACGCACGCCCCAAATACCCACCCCACGCACGCCCCAAATACCCACCCCACGCACGCCCCAAATACCCACCCCACGCACGCCCCAAATACCCACCCCACGCACGCCCCATATACCCACCCCACGCACGCCCCAAATACCCACCCCACGCACGCCCCAAATACCCACCCCACGCACGCCCCAAATACCCACCCCACGCCCCAAATACCCACCCCACGCACGCCCCAAATACCCACCCCACGCACGCCCCAAATACCCACCCCACGCACGCCCCAAATACCCACCCCACGCACGCCCCAAATACCCACCCCACGCCCCAAATACCCACCCCACGCATGCCCCAAATACCCACCCCACGCACGCCCCAAATACCCACCCCACGCACGCCCCAAATACCCACCCCACGCACGCCCCAAATACCCACCCCACGCCCCAAATACCCACCCCACGCACGCCCCAAATACCCACCCCACGCACGCCCCAAATACCCACCCCACGCACGCCCCAAATACCCACCCCACGCACGCCCCAAATACCCACCCCACGCACGCCCCAAATACCCACCCCACGCACGCCCCAAATACCCACCCCACGCACGCCCCAAATACCCACCCCACGCACGCCCCAAATACCCACCCCACGCACGCCCCAAATACCCAGCCCACGCACGCCCCAAATACCCACCCCACGCCCCAAATACCCACCCCACGCACGCCCCAAATACCCACCCCACGCACGCCCCAAATACCCACCCCACGCACGCCCCAAATACCCACCCCACGCACGCCCCAAATACCCACCCCACGCCCCAAATACCCACCCCACGCACGCCCCAAATACCCACCCCACGCACGCCCCAAATACCCACCCCACGCACGCCCCAAATACCCACCCCACGCACGCCCCAAATACCCACCCCACGCCCCAAATACCCACCCCACGCACGCCCCAAATACCCACCCCACGCACGCCCCAAATACCCACCCCACGCACGCCCCAAATACCCACCCCACGCCCCAAATACCCACCCCACGCACGCCCCAAATACCCACCCCACGCACGCCCCAAATACCCACCCCACGCACGCCCCAAATACCCACCCCACGCACGCCCCAAATACCCACCCCACGCACGCCCCAAATACCCACCCCACGCCCCAAATACCCACCCCGAGCACGCCCCAAATACCCACCCCACGCACGCCCCAAATACCCACCCCACGCACGCCCCAAATACCCACCCCACGCACGCCCCAAATACCCACCCCACGCACGCCCCAAATACCCACCCCACGCACGCCCCAAATACCCACCCCACGCACGCCCCAAATACCCACCCCACGCACGCCCCAAATACCCACCCCACGCCCCAAATACCCACCCCACGCACGCCCCAAATACCCACCCCACGCACGCCCCAAATACCCACCCCACGCACGCCCCAAATACCCATCCCACGCACGCCCCAAATACCCACCCCACGCACGCCCCAAATACCCACCCCACGCCCCAAATACCCACCCCACGCACGCCCCAAATACCCACCCCACGCACGCCCCAAATACCCACCCCACGCACGCCCCAAATACCCACCCCACGCACGCCCCAAATACCCACCCCACGCCCCAAATACCCACCCCACGCACGCCCCAAATACCCACCCCACGCACGCCCCAAATACCCACCCCACGCCCCAAATACCCACCCCACGCACGCCCCAAATACCCACCCCACGCACGCCCCATATACCCACCCCACGCCCCAAATACCCACCCCACGCACGCCCCAAATACCCACCCCACGCACGCCCCAAATACCCACCCCACGCCCCAAATACCCACCCCACGCACGCCCCAAATACCCACCCCACGCACGCCCCAAATACCCACCCCACGCACGCCCCAAATACCCACCCCACGCACGCCCCAAATACCCACCCCACGCACGCCCCAAATACCCACCCCACGCACGCCCCAAATACCCACCCCACGCACGCCCCAAATACCCACCCCACGCCCCAAATACCCACCCCACGCACGCCCCAAATACCCAACCCCACGCACGCCCCAAATACCCACCCCACGCACGCCCCAAATACCCACCCCACGCACGCCCCAAATACCCACCCCACGCCCCAAATACCCACCCCACGCACGCCCCAAATACCCACCCCACGCACGCCCCAAATACCCACCCCACGCACGCCCCAAATACCCACCCCACGCACGCCCCAAATACCCACCCCACGCACGCCCCAAATACCCACCCCACGCCCCAAATACCCACCCCACGCACGCCCCAAATACCCACCCCACGCACGCCCCAAATACCCACCCCACGCCCCAAATACCCACCCCACGCACGCCCCAAATACCCACCCCACGCACGCCCCAAATACCCACCCCACGCACGCCCCAAATACCCACCCCACGCACGCCCCAAATACCCACCCCACGCACGCCCCAAATACCCACCCCACGCCCCAAATACCCACCCCACGCACGCCCCAAATACCCACCCCACGCACGCCCCAAATACCCACCCCACGCACGCCCCAAATACCCACCCCACGCACGCCCCAAATACCCACCCCACGCACGCCCCAAATACCCACCCCACGCCCCAAATACCCACCCCACGCACGCCCCAAATACCCACCCCACGCACGCCCCAAATACCCACCCCACGCACGCCCCAAATACCCACCCCACGCCCCAAATACCCACCCCACGCACGCCCCAAATACCCACCCCACGCACGCCCCAAATACCCACCCCACGCACGCCCCAAATACCCACCCCACGCACGCCCCAAATACCCACCCCACGCACGCCCCAAATACCCACCCCACGCCCCAAATACCCACCCCACGCACGCCCCAAATACCCACGGCGGGCAAGATGGCGGCGCAACCGACCTCGGCGTCTGCAGCGGCCTCTCCTAGTTACTGTGCAGTGTCTTTGTCCACGTCTGTATGTACGTCCGTGTCATCGACAGTAAGGGAAGGGAAATATATGTATGATCGTCAGTTTCTCTTGGACATTTATAACAGCGGCCTTTGTGAGTACAAGGGCTCTTGTGACGAGGAACACTGGCGAAATGTGCGGAGCGAGCTGGGACTGCTGCGGGGAGCCGACACAGAGAATCCCGGGGTCCTGCACACAGTGGCTCCGACTAGGAGACACCGTAAGCGGTGTGAGAGGACGCGGAAGCGGGGCAAACGTGCGGGAGTGCGAGTTAGGCTAATCGCTAACCCACACAGATCGGCTATCCCCACAATATTGCTGGCAAATGTACGTTCTCTCGAGCGCCAAATGGATTACATCAGGCTCTCGAGAGCTTCCCAGCGCAGCGTGAGGGACTGCTGTGCCACCGCTTACACGGAGACCTGGCTCGATCAGGACATAACGGACGACGCAATTCAGCTGGACGGGCTAACGCTATACAGGACGGACAGAGTGCTAGCCTCGGCTGGTAAGCTGAGGCGGTCTGGTGGTCTGGCTGTTTACGTTAACAACTTATGGTGTCAGGATGCCAGGGTGGTATCTACACACTGCTCACCACATATAGAGCTTATGACTGTTAAGTGCCGACCGTTCTACCTGCCACGGGAGCTGACGGCGGTCGTCATTGTCGCAGTCTATGTACCACCAGAGGCTAATGTGAAGGAAGCTATGAGCCAACTTTACAATGACATCAACGAGCAGCAGACGGCACTTCCCGACGCCTTTTTCGTGGTAGCAGGGGATTTCAACCAGGCAAGTCTCAAGTCTGTGTTACCAAAATTTTACCAGCATGTTGACTGTGCAACTAGGGGTAAAAACACATTAGATCATGTGTACACAAACATCAGAAATGCCTACAAAGCAGCCCCCCTCCCTAACATTGGCTCTTCTGATCACTCAGCTGTTATGCTCACGCCCATATATAGACCTAGGGTGAAACAAAGCAGAGCAGCACTTAAAGAGGTCAGAACGTGGCCACAGGAGGCAATTCCAGCACTGCAGGACTGTTTTGAAGATACACAGTGGGACATTTTTAAGGAGGCAGCAACATATGACAATGTCACCAACCTGGAGGAATACACAGAAACTGTCATTGGCTACATAAATAAATGTATTGATGATGTGACTGTGGTTAAGACCATTAGGAAGAGAGCCAATCAGAAACCTTGGCTGACCGGAGAGGTCTGTGCACTGTTGAGAGCCCGAAATGTGGCGTTTAAATCTGGGGACACTGCTGCATTCAGTCTGGCGAGACAAAATCTGACCAAGGGTATCCGGGAAGCGAAGCGGCTGTATGGGCAAAAGCTCAATGGCCACTTCACGGACACCAAGGACTCCAGGCGTTTGTGGCAGGGCTTTAAGACACTTTCGGACTATAAGCCCCCTCCCCAGCAGGTTGGACAAAAAGACCCCTCATTGCCGGACAGACTAAATGACTTTTATGCACGTTTTGAGGTTAATAACACCATTGAGGCACAGATGCCCCCACCACGCCCCAGTGAGCAGGTGCTACAGCTGTCAGCAGCTGGAGTAAAAAGGGCCTTCGCCAGCGTCAACCCACGCAAGGCGGCGGGACCAGACAACATTCCTGGGCGTGTGGTAAAGGAGTGTGCAGAGCAGTTAAAGGATGTTTTCTCAGACATCTTCAACATCTCGCTCAGCCAGGCAGTTGTGCCCACTTGCCTCAAGAGCGCGACCATCGTTCCAGTGCCAAAAAAGTCAAATCCTGCCGGTCTAAATGACTTCCGACCTGTGGCCCTTACACCTGTAGTGATGAAGTGTTTTGAGCGGCTTGTCTTACAGCACATCAAGGGCAGCCTCCCTGCAAAACTCGATCCACTACAGTTTGCATATAGAGCCAATCGCTCCACAGACGACGCTGTCTCAACCATACTCCATCTCACGTTGTCGCATCTAGAGAAAGAGAACACCTACGCCAGGCTCCTCTTCATCGACTTCAGCTCAGCATTCAACACCATCATTCCACAACAGCTGGTGGAAAAGCTGCGGTCGCTGAATGTGGACTATGGCACCTGCACCTGGATCCTCAACTTCCTGTGTCAGAGGCAACAGAGAGTCAGGGTCGACAGCCAAACATCAAGGACAATCACAGTGAGCACAGGATCGCCCCAGGGCTGTGTCTTGAGCCCCCTGCTGTTCAGTCTGCTGACCTACGACTGTACTGCCAAATTTGGCAGTAATCACATCCTCAAGTTCGCTGATGACACAACCGTGGTGGGACTCATCAACAAGAACGATGAGTCTGCCTACCGGAAGGAGGTGGAACTGCTAACATCTTGGTGCAGTTCACACAACCTCTCCCTGAATGTGGACAAAACAAAGGAGATGGTGGTCGACTTCAGGAGATCCAGGAGCTGCCATCACCCACCGCTGACCATCGGTGGCGCCCCTGTGGCAAGGGTGAATAACATCAAATTCCTGGGGGTTCATCTAGCAGACGACCTGACCTCCACTACGAACACCACGGCCATCATCAAAAAGGCCCAGCAGAGGCTATACCCCCTCCGGAGGCTCAAAAAGGCAGGCCTTCCTACTCCTCTCCTCACCACCTTCTACAGGGGCACCATTGAGTCCATCCTGACCTACAGCTTCACCTCCTGGTTCGGCAGCTGCAAGGCAGAAGAAAAACATCGGCTGAACCGGGTGGTGAAGACAGCTGGGAGGATCATTGGTGCCTCTGTTCCCTCCTTGGTGGAGCTCTATGTTGAGCGCTGTACACGGAAAGCTACCAGCATTATAAGGGACCTCCATCACCCTTCCCATGGCCTGTTTGCCCTCCTACCCTCTGGGAAGAGGTATAGGAGCATCAAGGCTCGAACAAGCAGAATGCAAAATAGTTTCTTCCCAACTGCAGTAAGGACTGTTAATGAACTGCGCCCCCTGCCAATCCCCCCCCCCCAGGCCTACTGACCTAAAATGACGCGTGTGTGCTTAAATGGACATGATGTGATATTGCACTTTTGAAATGCATAACAGCACTTTATTAAGATTATGCTGGATTATTGCACCATGGCACTTTACCTACCATACTGACGTGCTGTGTTGGTAGCTTTCTTTTCTAGATGAATTGCACGTCAAACACATATTGGGTTTTTTTAAATGTTTGTTTATGCTGTTTTTATGGTTGTATGCTGTTTTAGTCTGGGTCTTTTATGTTTTTAGATAGGCTTGATGTTTTATGTTTTTATGTTACACTGCTAGTGACTGGGGGGAACGATATTTCATTCTTGTATGTATGTAAGTACATGGAGAGAGTGACAAATAAAGATTCATTCATTCACCCCACGCACGCCCCAAATACCCACCCCACGCACGCCCCAAATACCCACCCCACGCACGCCCCAAATACCCACCCCACGCACGCCCCAAATACCCACCCCACGCCCCAAATACCCACCCCACGCACGCCCCAAATACCCACCCCACGCACGCCCCAAATACCCACCCCACGCACGCCCCAAATACCCACCCCACGCACGCCCCAAATACCCACCCCACGCCCCAAATACCCACCCCACGCACGCCCCAAATACCCACCCCACGCACGCCCCAAATACCCACCCCACGCACGCCCCAAATACCCACCCCACGCCCCAAATACCCACCCCACGCACGCCCCAAATACCCACCCCACGCACGCCCCAAATACCCACCCCACGCACGCCCCAAATACCCACCCCACGCACGCCCCAAATACCCACCCCACGCACGCCCCAAATACCCACCCCACGCCCCAAATACCCACCCCACGCACGCCCCAAATACCCACCCCACGCACGCCCCAAATACCCACCCCACGCACGCCCCAAATACCCACCCCACGCACGCCCCAAATACCCACCCCACGCACGCCCCAAATACCCACCCCACGCCCCAAATACCCACCCCACGCACGCCCCAAATACCCACCCCACGCACGCCCCAAATACCCACCCCACGCACGCCCCAAATACCCACCCCACGCACGCCCCAAATACCCACCCCACGCACGCCCCAAATACCCACCCCACGCACGCCCCAAATACCCACCCCACGCCCCAAATACCCACCCCACGCACGCCCCAAATACCCACCCCACGCACGCCCCAAATACCCACCCCACGCACGCCCCAAATACCCACCCCACGCACGCCCCAAATACCCACCCCACGCACGCCCCAAATACCCACCCCACGCACGCCCCAAATACCCACCCCACGCACGCCCCATATACCCACCCCACGCACGCCCCAAATACCCACCCCACGCACGCCCCAAATACCCACCCCACGCACGCCCCAAATACCCACCCCACGCCCCAAATACCCACCCCACGCACGCCCCAAATACCCACCCCACGCACGCCCCAAATACCCACCCCACGCACGCCCCAAATACCCACCCCACGCACGCCCCAAATACCCACCCCACGCCCCAAATACCCACCCCACGCATGCCCCAAATACCCACCCCACGCACGCCCCAAATACCCACCCCACGCACGCCCCAAATACCCACCCCACGCACGCCCCAAATACCCACCCCACGCCCCAAATACCCACCCCACGCACGCCCCAAATACCCACCCCACGCACGCCCCAAATACCCACCCCACGCACGCCCCAAATACCCACCCCACGCACGCCCCAAATACCCACCCCACGCACGCCCCAAATACCCACCCCACGCACGCCCCAAATACCCACCCCACGCACGCCCCAAATACCCACCCCACGCACGCCCCAAATACCCACCCCACGCACGCCCCAAATACCCAGCCCACGCACGCCCCAAATACCCACCCCACGCCCCAAATACCCACCCCACGCACGCCCCAAATACCCACCCCACGCACGCCCCAAATACCCACCCCACGCACGCCCCAAATACCCACCCCACGCACGCCCCAAATACCCACCCCACGCCCCAAATACCCACCCCACGCACGCCCCAAATACCCACCCCACGCACGCCCCAAATACCCACCCCACGCACGCCCCAAATACCCACCCCACGCACGCCCCAAATACCCACCCCACGCCCCAAATACCCACCCCACGCACGCCCCAAATACCCACCCCACGCACGCCCCAAATACCCACCCCACGCACGCCCCAAATACCCACCCCACGCCCCAAATACCCACCCCACGCACGCCCCAAATACCCACCCCACGCACGCCCCAAATACCCACCCCACGCACGCCCCAAATACCCACCCCACGCACGCCCCAAATACCCACCCCACGCACGCCCCAAATACCCACCCCACGCCCCAAATACCCACCCCGAGCACGCCCCAAATACCCACCCCACGCACGCCCCAAATACCCACCCCACGCACGCCCCAAATACCCACCCCACGCACGCCCCAAATACCCACCCCACGCACGCCCCAAATACCCACCCCACGCACGCCCCAAATACCCACCCCACGCACGCCCCAAATACCCACCCCACGCACGCCCCAAATACCCACCCCACGCCCCAAATACCCACCCCACGCACGCCCCAAATACCCACCCCACGCACGCCCCAAATACCCACCCCACGCACGCCCCAAATACCCATCCCACGCACGCCCCAAATACCCACCCCACGCACGCCCCAAATACCCACCCCACGCCCCAAATACCCACCCCACGCACGCCCCAAATACCCACCCCACGCACGCCCCAAATACCCACCCCACGCACGCCCCAAATACCCACCCCACGCACGCCCCAAATACCCACCCCACGCCCCAAATACCCACCCCACGCACGCCCCAAATACCCACCCCACGCACGCCCCAAATACCCACCCCACGCCCCAAATACCCACCCCACGCACGCCCCAAATACCCACCCCACGCACGCCCCATATACCCACCCCACGCCCCAAATACCCACCCCACGCACGCCCCAAATACCCACCCCACGCACGCCCCAAATACCCACCCCACGCCCCAAATACCCACCCCACGCACGCCCCAAATACCCACCCCACGCACGCCCCAAATACCCACCCCACGCACGCCCCAAATACCCACCCCACGCACGCCCCAAATACCCACCCCAAGCCCCAAATACCCACCCCACGCACGCCCCAAATACCCACCCCACGCACGCCCCAAATACCCACCCCACGCCCCAAATACCCACCCCACGCACGCCCCAAATACCCAACCCCACGCACGCCCCAAATACCCACCCCACGCACGCCCCAAATACCCACCCCACGCACGCCCCAAATACCCACCCCACGCCCCAAATACCCACCCCACGCACGCCCCAAATACCCACCCCACGCACGCCCCAAATACCCACCCCACGCACGCCCCAAATACCCACCCCACGCACGCCCCAAATACCCACCCCACGCCCCAAATACCCACCCCACGCACGCCCCAAATACCCACCCCACGCACGCCCCAAATACCCACCCCACGCCCCAAATACCCACCCCACGCACGCCCCAAATACCCACCCCACGCACGCCCCAAATACCCACCCCACGCACGCCCCAAATACCCACCCCACGCACGCCCCAAATACCCACCCCACGCACGCCCCAAATACCCACCCCACGCACGCCCCAAATACCCACCCCACGCCCCAAATACCCACCCCACGCACGCCCCAAATACCCACCCCACGCACGCCCCAAATACCCACCCCACGCACGCCCCAAATACCCACCCCACGCCCCAAATACCCACCCCACGCACGCCCCAAATACCCACCCCACGCACGCCCCAAATACCCACCCCACGCACGCCCCAAATACCCACCCCACGCACGCCCCAAATACCCACCCCACGCACGCCCCAAATACCCACCCCACGCACGCCCCAAATACCCACCCCACGCCCCAAATACCCACCCCACGCACGCCCCAAATACCCACCCCACGCACGCCCCAAATACCCACCCCACGCACGCCCCAAATACCCACCCCACGCACGCCCCAAATACCCACCCCACGCACGCCCCAAATACCCACCCCACGCACGCCCCAAATACCCACCCCACGCCCCAAATACCCACCCCACGCACGCCCCAAATACCCACCCCACGCACGCCCCAAATACCCACCCCACGCACGCCCCAAATACCCACCCCACGCACGCCCCAAATACCCACCCCACGCACGCCCCAAATACCCACCCCACGCACGCCCCAAATACCCACCCCACGCACGCCCCAAATACCCACCCCACGCACGCCCCAAATACCCACCCCACGCACGCCCCAAATACCCACCCCACGCACGCCCCAAATACCCACCCCACGCACGCCCCAAATACCCACCCCACGCACGCCCCAAATACCCACCCCACGCCCCAAATACCCACCCCACGCACGCCCCAAATACCCACCCCACGCACGCCCCAAATACCCACCCCACGCACGCCCCAAATACCCACCCCACGCACGCCCCAAATACCCACCCCACGCCCCAAATACCCACCCCACGCACGCCCCAAATACCCACCCCACGCACGCCCCAAATACCCACCCCACGCACGCCCCAAATACCCACCCCACGCACGCCCCAAATACCCACCCCACGCACGCCCCAAATACCCACCCCACGCACGCCCCAAATACCCACCCCACGCACGCCCCAAATACCCACCCCACGCACGCCCCAAATACCCACCCCACGCACGCCCCAAATACCCACCCCACGCACGCCCCAAATACCCACCCCACGCACGCCCCAAATACCCACCCCACGCACGCCCCAAATACCCACCCCACGCACGCCCCAAATACCCACCCCACGCACGCCCCAAATACCCACCCCACGCACGCCCCAAATACCCACCCCACGCACGCCCCAAATACCCACCCCACGCACGCCCCAAATACCCACCCCACGCACGCCCCAAATACCCACCCCACGCACGCCCCAAATACCCACCCCACGCACGCCCCAAATACCCACCCCACGCACGCCCCAAATACCCACCCCACGCACGCCCCAAATACCCACCCCACGCACGCCCCAAATACCCACCCCACGCACGCCCCAAATACCCACCCCACGCACGCCCCAAATACCCACCCCACGCACGCCCCAAATACCCACCCCACGCACGCCCCAAATACCCACCCCACGCACGCCCCAAATACCCACCCCACGCACGCCCCAAATACCCACCCCACGCACGCCCCAAATACCCACCCCACGCACGCCCCAAATACCCACCCCACGCACGCCCCAAATACCCACCCCACGCACGCCCCAAATACCCACCCCACGCACGCCCCAAATACCCACCCCACGCACGCCCCAAATACCCACCCCACGCACGCCCCAAATACCCACCCCACGCACGCCCCAAATACCCACCCCACGCACGCCCCAAATACCCACCCCACGCACGCCCCAAATACCCACCCCACGCACGCCCCAAATACCCACCCCACGCACGCCCCAAATACCCACCCCACGCACGCCCCAAATACCCACCCCACGCACGCCCCAAATACCCACCCCACGCACGCCCCAAATACCCACCCCACGCACGCCCCAAATACCCACCCCACGCACGCCCCAAATACCCACCCCACGCACGCCCCAAATACCCACCCCACGCACGCCCCAAATACCCACCCCACGCACGCCCCAAATACCCACCCCACGCACGCCCCAAATACCCACCCCACGCACGCCCCAAATACCCACCCCACGCACGCCCCAAATACCCACCCCACGCACGCCCCAAATACCCACCCCACGCACGCCCCAAATACCCACCCCACGCACGCCCCAAATACCCACCCCACGCACGCCCCAAATACCCACCCCACGCACGCCCCAAATACCCACCCCACGCACGCCCCAAATACCCACCCCACGCACGCCCCAAATACCCACCCCACGCACGCCCCAAATACCCACCCCACGCACGCCCCAAATACCCACCCCACGCACGCCCCAAATACCCACCCCACGCACGCCCCAAATACCCACCCCACGCACGCCCCAAATACCCACCCCACGCACGCCCCAAATACCCACCCCACGCACGCCCCAAATACCCACCCCACGCACGCCCCAAATACCCACCCCACGCACGCCCCAAATACCCACCCCACGCACGCCCCAAATACCCACCCCACGCACGCCCCAAATACCCACCCCACGCACGCCCCAAATACCCACCCCACGCACGCCCCAAATACCCACCCCACGCACGCCCCAAATACCCACCCCACGCACGCCCCAAATACCCACCCCACGCACGCCCCAAATACCCACCCCACGCACGCCCCAAATACCCACCCCACGCACGCCCCAAATACCCACCCCACGCACGCCCCAAATACCCACCCCACGCACGCCCCAAATACCCACCCCACGCACGCCCCAAATACCCACCCCACGCACGCCCCAAATACCCACCCCACGCACGCCCCAAATACCCACCCCACGCACGCCCCAAATACCCACCCCACGCACGCCCCAAATACCCACCCCACGCACGCCCCAAATACCCACCCCACGCACGCCCCAAATACCCACCCCACGCACGCCCCAAATACCCACCCCACGCACGCCCCAAATACCCACCCCACGCACGCCCCAAATACCCACCCCACGCACGCCCCAAATACCCACCCCACGCACGCCCCAAATACCCACCCCACGCACGCCCCAAATACCCACCCCACGCACGCCCCAAATACCCACCCCACGCACGCCCCAAATACCCACCCCACGCACGCCCCAAATACCCACCCCACGCACGCCCCAAATACCCACCCCACGCACGCCCCAAATACCCACCCCACGCACGCCCCAAATACCCACCCCACGCACGCCCCAAATACCCACCCCACGCACGCCCCAAATACCCACCCCACGCACGCCCCAAATACCCACCCCACGCACGCCCCAAATACCCACCCCACGCACGCCCCAAATACCCACCCCACGCACGCCCCAAATACCCACCCCACGCACGCCCCAAATACCCACCCCACGCACGCCCCAAATACCCACCCCACGCACGCCCCAAATACCCACCCCACGCACGCCCCAAATACCCACCCCACGCACGCCCCAAATACCCACCCCACGCACGCCCCAAATACCCACCCCACGCACGCCCCAAATACCCACCCCACGCACGCCCCAAATACCCACCCCACGCACGCCCCAAATACCCACCCCACGCACGCCCCAAATACCCACCCCACGCACGCCCCAAATACCCACCCCACGCACGCCCCAAATACCCACCCCACGCACGCCCCAAATACCCACCCCACGCACGCCCCAAATACCCACCCCACGCACGCCCCAAATACCCACCCCACGCACGCCCCAAATACCCACCCCACGCACGCCCCAAATACCCACCCCACGCACGCCCCAAATACCCACCCCACGCACGCCCCAAATACCCACCCCACGCACGCCCCAAATACCCACCCCACGCACGCCCCAAATACCCACCCCACGCACGCCCCAAATACCCACCCCACGCACGCCCCAAATACCCACCCCACGCACGCCCCAAATACCCACCCCACGCACGCCCCAAATACCCACCCCACGCACGCCCCAAATACCCACCCCACGCACGCCCCAAATACCCACCCCACGCACGCCCCAAATACCCACCCCACGCACGCCCCAAATACCCACCCCACGCACGCCCCAAATACCCACCCCACGCACGCCCCAAATACCCACCCCACGCACGCCCCAAATACCCACCCCACGCACGCCCCAAATACCCACCCCACGCACGCCCCAAATACCCACCCCACGCACGCCCCAAATACCCACCCCACGCACGCCCCAAATACCCACCCCACGCCCCAAATACCCACCCCACGCACGCCCCAAATACCCACCCCACGCACGCCCCAAATACCCACCCCACGCACGCCCCAAATACCCACCCCACGCACGCCCCAAATACCCACCCCACGCACGCCCCAAATACCCACCCCACGCACGCCCCAAATACCCACCCCACGCACGCCCCAAATACCCACCCCACGCACGCCCCAAATACCCACCCCACGCACGCCCCAAATACCCACCCCACGCCCCAAATACCCACCCCACGCACGCCCCAAATACCCACCCCACGCACTGCCCCAAATACCCACCCCACGCACGCCCCAAATACCCACCCCACGCACGCCCCAAATACCCACCCCACGCACGCCCCAAATACCCACCCACGCACGCCCCAAATACCCACCCCACGCACGCCCCAA
>NW_028155859.1:15000-17500 GCF_963454915.1 Gymnoscopelus microlampas | reverse complement strand
CCGGAGCACACGAGGTGCCGGCGGGGCCCTTGCAAGAGGCGGGCTTCGTTTGCCAGTCGGTCAGTGGGTCCCGCGGCGGTGGTTCCACCACGGTTCCCGGGGGTCGCCGTGCCTAGCGACCCCCGGCAGGCCCTCCGTGCGGGCCTGCGTTCCGTCCCCAGCGTCCGCACGCTGGTCCATAAACTCGTTCTGGGAAAAGTTGCCGAGACTACCGGGAGAGAATTTCAAAGGAGGGGGCCATGGCGGAGCCCAGGACCTCCTGGGCTCCAGAGACCTCCAGGGCGCCCGGCCGAGGCGGCGCGCCCGACCCGAGGCCTCTCTCTCGGCCCGGCCTCGGCGCCCGCGCGCCGGTTCCATACACTCGAGCTGGCACGAGTTGCCGGTCTGCCCGGGAGAGAATTTCAAAGGAGGGGGCCACGGAGTAGCCCATCTTCTCCCGGGCTCGCGGAGGAGCTCCAGGGCGCACGGCCGCCCGGCCGTGCCCGACCGGAGGCCTCTCTCTTCCCATACACCCGATGGCCACTGTGGCGTCCAATTTCCTGGTTCTTTCCCCCCTATCGGGGAGGGGGAAAGGGACCCATGGCCACCACCACCGGCGCCCGGCTCGGCCCGCCCGGGCGGCCCCGAGACGGAGCCTCGCCGTCGGCCCCAGCCTCGGCGTCCGCACGCCGGTTCCATACACTCGTTCTGGGATAAGTTGCCGAGACTACCGGGAGAGAATTTCAAAGGAGGGGGCCACGGAGAAGCCCAGCTTCTGCCAGGCTCGCGGAGGAGCTCCAGGGCGCACGACCGCCCGGCCGTGCCCGATCCGGAGGCCTCTCTCTTCCCATACACCCGATGGCCAGCGTGGCCTCCAATTTCCTGGTTCTTTCCCCCCTATCGGGGAGGGGGAAAGGGACCCATGGCCACCACCACCGGCGCCCGGCTCGGCCCGCCCGAGCGGCCCCGGGACGGAGCCTCGTGCCGGGCCTCGCCGCGGCCGAGCTCCATAGGGACCCTCTGGAGCGAGTGGCCGTCTCTACCGAGAGACTTTTTCAAAGGAGGGAGGCAAGGGCGAGCCGGGCGCCTCCAGGGCCCCGGGGTGGGGACGGGGAGGTACCACGCGGAGATCCAGGACAAAGGGGCGCCTCGCGGCGCCCACACTGCCCCGGGACCATGCCCCGTTCTCGGGCAGGGTCCCTAGCTATCCGCTGGCAAAAGTGGCCGAGACTCCCGGGAGAGAATTTCAAAGGAGGGAGCCATGGCGGAGCCCAGAGCTCCTTGGGAGCTCTGGACTCTGAAGAAATCCCGGCTTTTTCCGAAAGCTCCAGGATTTGGGGGGTCTGCGAGGCGCGGGGCGCCCCCGAAAATGGTGCACCAAGTCCGGCCATGCTCCCTAGCTACCCGATGGCAAAAGTGGCCGAGACTACCGGGAGAGAAATTTCACGCATGGGAGGGGCCGGCAGCCCAGGGCTCCCTGGGAGCTCTGGACTTAGAAGAAATCCCGGCTTTTTCCGAAAGCTCCAGGATTTGGGGGGTGTGCGAGGCGCGGGGCGCCCCCGAAAATGGTGCACCATGTCCGGCCATGCTCCCTAGCTACCCGATGGCAAAAGTGGCCGAGACTACCGGGAGAGAAATTTCACGCATGGGAGGGGCCGGCAGCCCAGGGCTCCCTGGGAGCTCTGGACTCTGAAGAAATCCCGGCTTTTTCCGAAAGCTCCAGGATTTGGGGGGTGTGCGAGGCGCGGGGCGCCCCCGAAAATGGTGCACCATGTCCGGCCATGCTCCCTAGCTACCCGATGGCAAAAGTGGCCGAGACTACCGGGAGAGAAATTTCACGCACGGGAGGGGCCGGCAGCCCAGGGCTCCCTGGGAGCTCTGGACTTAGAAGAAATCCCGGCTTTTTCCGAAAGCTCCAGGATTTGGGGGGTGTGCGAGGCGCGGGGCGCCCCCGAAAATGGTGCACCATGTCCGGCCATGCTCCCTAGCTACCCGATGGCAAAAGTGGCCGGGACTCCCGGGAGAGAAATTTCACCCATGGGAGGGGCAGAGAGCCCAGAGCTCCCTGGGAGCTCTGGACTTAGAAGAAATCCCGGCTTTTTCCGAAAGCTCCAGGATTTCGGGCCCTGCGAGGCGCGGGGCGCCCCCGAAAATGGTGCACCATGTCCGGCCATGGTCCCTAGCTACCCGATGGCACAAGTTGCCACTTTCCCCCCATGCGAAATTTCACGCATGGGAGGGGCCGGCAGCCCAGGGCTCCCTGGGAGCTCTGGACTCTGAAGAAATGCCAGCTTTTCGGGGGTTTTTCGGCCGCCGTTTGCCCCGGCGGCGGCGCCCGGGGCCGGGGAGGGCACCGCCGCGTGCGCAGCGCCGGCCCGGATCCAACGAGCCCTCCGCCGGCCCCGGGCGACCCAGGGCCCGGGCGGTACCGCCGCTTTTAGCCCCAAAAAGAGCCGATCGACAAGCTCGGGGCGCCCGAAAAAGGTTGAGGTTTTCGGCCGGGGGTCCTCCAGGGGGTCCC
>NW_028155859.1:2500-5000 GCF_963454915.1 Gymnoscopelus microlampas | reverse complement strand
GGCCTCTCTCTTCCCATACACCCGATGGCCAGCGTGGCCTCCAATTTCCTGGTTCTTTCCCCCCTATCGGGGAGGGGGAAAGGGACCCATGGCCACCACCACCGGCGCCCGGCTCGGCCCGCCCGAGCGGCCCCGGGACGGAGCCTCGTGCCGGGCCTCGCCGCGGCCGAGCTCCATAGGGACCCTCTGGAGCGAGTGGCCGTCTCTACCGAGAGACTTTTTCAAAGGAGGGAGGCAAGGGCGAGCCGGGCGCCTCCAGGGCCCCGGGGTGGGGACGGGGAGGTACCACGCGGAGATCCAGGACAAAGGGGCGCCTCGCGGCGCCCACACTGCCCCGGGACCATGCCCCGTTCTCGGGCAGGGTCCCTAGCTATCCGCTGGCAAAAGTGGCCGAGACTCCCGGGAGAGAATTTCAAAGGAGGGAGCCATGGCGGAGCCCAGAGCTCCTTGGGAGCTCTGGACTCTGAAGAAATCCCGGCTTTTTCCGAAAGCTCCAGGATTTGGGGGGTCTGCGAGGCGCGGGGCGCCCCCGAAAATGGTGCACCAAGTCCGGCCATG
Source organism: Gymnoscopelus microlampas (assembly GCF_963454915.1). Classification (NCBI taxonomy): domain Eukaryota; kingdom Metazoa; phylum Chordata; class Actinopteri; order Myctophiformes; family Myctophidae; genus Gymnoscopelus; species Gymnoscopelus microlampas. The sequence continues at coordinate 4,442 of NW_028155859.1, read as the reverse complement.
CTCCCTAGCTACCCGATGGCAAAAGTGGCCGAGACTACCGGGAGAGAAATTTCACGCATGGGAGGGGCCGGCAGCCCAGGGCTCCCTGGGAGCTCTGGACTTAGAAGAAATCCCGGCTTTTTCCGAAAGCTCCAGGATTTGGGGGGTGTGCGAGGCGCGGGGCGCCCCCGAAAATGGTGCACCATGTCCGGCCATGCTCCCTAGCTACCCGATGGCAAAAGTGGCCGAGACTACCGGGAGAGAAATTTCACGCATGGGAGGGGCCGGCAGCCCAGGGCTCCCTGGGAGCTCTGGACTCTGAAGAAATCCCGGCTTTTTCCGAAAGCTCCAGGATTTGGGGGGTGTGCGAGGCGCGGGGCGCCCCCGAAAATGGTGCACCATGTCCGGCCATGCTCCCTAGCTACCCGATGGCAAAAGTGGCCGAGACTACCGGGAGAGAAATTTCACGCACGGGAGGGGCCGGCAGCCCAGGGCTCCCTGGGAGCTCTGGACTTAGAAGAAATCCCGGCTTTTTCCGAAAGCTCCAGGATTTGGGGGGTGTGCGAGGCGCGGGGCGCCCCCGAAAATGGTGCACCATGTCCGGCCATGCTCCCTAGCTACCCGATGGCAAAAGTGGCCGGGACTCCCGGGAGAGAAATTTCACCCATGGGAGGGGCAGAGAGCCCAGAGCTCCCTGGGAGCTCTGGACTTAGAAGAAATCCCGGCTTTTTCCGAAAGCTCCAGGATTTCGGGCCCTGCGAGGCGCGGGGCGCCCCCGAAAATGGTGCACCATGTCCGGCCATGGTCCCTAGCTACCCGATGGCACAAGTTGCCACTTTCCCCCCATGCGAAATTTCACGCATGGGAGGGGCCGGCAGCCCAGGGCTCCCTGGGAGCTCTGGACTCTGAAGAAATGCCAGCTTTTCGGGGGTTTTTCGGCCGCCGTTTGCCCCGGCGGCGGCGCCCGGGGCCGGGGAGGGCACCGCCGCGTGCGCAGCGCCGGCCCGGATCCAACGAGCCCTCCGCCGGCCCCGGGCGACCCAGGGCCCGGGCGGTACCGCCGCTTTTAGCCCCAAAAAGAGCCGATCGACAAGCTCGGGGCGCCCGAAAAAGGTTGAGGTTTTCGGCCGGGGGTCCTCCAGGGGGTCCCCGGGGACCCCTGGAGCCCATGCCAGCACTCGCCGACATTTTCCGTTTTTTTGGAGAACCATGACTCGGGGCCCCTCCGGACCCCTCGCCTGCCCAGGACCCAGGCCTCCGTCCTGGGCTACAACTACCCGATGGCACCGGTCGGCCTTCCGGGCCCCTGGAGGAAAAATGACGGAGGCAGGAAGGCTCGTCCTGGCCTCCTCTAGGGCCCTGGGCACTTAGAAGAATTTTCGATTTTTTCCAGAGAACCAGGATTTCGGGCCCCTCGGCGCCCCGGCTCTGCCCCAGGATGGAGCCTCATCCCGGGCATGGTCCCTAGCTACCCGATGGCACCAGTCGGCCTTCCGGGCCCCTGGAGGAAAAAGGACGGAGGCAGGAAGGCTCGTCCTGGCCTCCTCTAGGGCCCTGGGCACTTAGAAGAATTTTCGATTTTTTTCAGAGAACCAGGATTTCGGGCCCCTCGGCGCCCCGGCTCTGCCCCAGGATGGAGCCTCATCCCGGGCATGGTCCCTAGCTACCCGATGGCACCAGTCGGCGGTTCCCCCTGCCTTCCCCGCTCACACAGGGGAAGGGCCAGGGAGCCCAGTGCACTGCCGGGCGAGCGCTCGCCCGCTCTACCCGCCCCGGGAGCCACCGTCCCTGGGCACGGAGGTGGTCCATGGACCCCCGATGGGGACCAGGCACCGGGGGTGGCGCCGCCTTGTGGACGCCGGCGGTATTGCGCCCCGCGGCCACCACAGGCCTACGCAGCCTTGTCGATCGGCTCTTTTGCCACAGCAGGCAGGACTCTGTCCTCTCTCCACCTCCGGGGACC
>NW_028155860.1:0-35286 GCF_963454915.1 Gymnoscopelus microlampas | reverse complement strand
CCACCATTGATAGATAGAGAGATAAATAATCAGAAGAAAGAAAGAACGAACCAGAAGTGGGTAGAGGTATGTGTATAATTGTTTTAAGCCTTCATAATGCCTAAATAAGAATGTCATAATTGTTATGTGGCAAATTCATTATTACTGAATCTCTTTATGTTAGCTTTTATTAGGTTCTCAAGTAATACTATGATTTGTGCCGTGGCAAACATTCATGTCACACTGTGTTTGGCTCACAGGCAAAAATATATCTCAAGCCATAACCAAAACACAATACAATTACTGTAAGGCCACAGTATATGCAATGTCCTGTTCCTTTACGGAAAGCAGATATATTACACATCCTTTATTGCACAAGTATGCAGTTTGTTTTAATGTGTTTATTACCTCTGTACCGGTTTATTACTCGGCATTACCATAATTCTCTTCAGAATGTCGATGAAAATCCATGATATACAAAGAAATGATTTGAAATTCATTGTGATTCTTGTTTTTCTGAATCACTGCATGTAATTCCATGCTTTAAAGGGTTAGTTCAGATTTTTTTAGTATTTTCTGTAGGAAATACTTACCATTAATGTAGTGGTTGCAAAGGTATTAATTGATTGCCCGAGTCCCGTGGTCAGAGTTATGGTCCGTTTCTGATAAATATGAAGTAGTTCCGGTAGATTAGTAGATTTGGTGGGGGCCGCTCATTAAAAATAAATAAATAAAAAAAACTAACGTCATTTGTATTGTTGACCCATTTCTACCATATAGAGCAGGTTTCGTTCAATTTCGACCCCTCTGTCACATGGTACTAATGTTTGTGTCCAGAATCACTGCGCCGCGGCAGCCTACTCACGCACAAAATATATGACACAAAAAATAGTACCATGTGACAGAGGGGTCGAAATTGAACGAAACCTGCTCTATATGGTAGAAATAGGTCAACAATACAAATGATGCTAGTTTTTTTAATTTATTTATTTTTAATGAGCGGCCCCCACCAAATCTACTAATCTACCGGAACTACATTCATATTTATCAGAAACGGACCATAACTCTGACCACGGGACTCGGGCAATCAATTAATACCTTTGCAACCACTACATTAATGGTAAGTATTTCCTACAGAAAATACTCAAAAAATCTGAACTAACCCTTTAAGCTAACATACAGTTTATAATATAGGACTAAAATAGCTATACAGTGTGCTCATGTGCAGTGGTGGAAAAAGTACTAACATTTTTTACTTAAGTAAAAATATCAATACTGCAATGTAGAAGTACTCTGTTACAAGTAAAAGTCCGGGATTCAAAATGTTCTTCAGTAAAAGTATTGGCTTCAAAATGTACTTAAAGTACCAAAAGTAAAAGTACTCGTTGTGCAGAATGTTCCATTTCAAGTTTTCAAGTGTACAAAAATCTTTAGAAAATAGCAGATCTACAAGCTCATACCCAGCTGGCACGTGACGTCCGTTGACGTTGATTTTTGGTTGGATTTAGGTCGTGACGTCAGCTAACCAAAATCCAACGTTGGACCAACGTCAACTTCCAACGTTGTATCAACGTATTAATTTGACGTCAATTGACGTTGATATTTGGTTGGTTTTAGGTTGTGTTGGTAACTGACCAATAACCAACGTCTATTCAACGTAATATCCCAACGTCATGTTGACGTCGAATACTGACATGCTGTTGTCGGATTCTTGACCAAACCTCAATGTCTGCCCAACGTTATTATGACAACGTCCACACAACGTTGCAGTCTAACATCATTAGACGTTGATATTTGGTTGGTTTTAGGTTGTGTTGGTAACTGACCAATAACCAACGTCTATTCAACGTAATATCCCAACGTCATGTTGACGTCAAATACTGACATGCTGTTGTCGGATTCTTGACCAAACCTCAGTGTCTGCCCAACGTTATTATGACAACGTCCACACAACGTTGCAGTCTAACATCATTAGACGTTGGTATTTGGTTGGTTTTAGGTTGTGTTGGTAACTGACCAATAACCAACGTCTATTCAACGTAATATCCCAACGTCATGTTGACGTCGAATACTGACATGCTGTTGTCGGATTCTTGACCAAACCTCAATGTCTGCCCAACGTTATTATGACAACGTCCACACAACGTTGCAGTCTAACATCATCAGACGTTGATATTTGGTTGGTTTTAGGTTGTGTTGGTAACTGACCAATAACCAACGTCTATTCAACGTAATATCCCAACGTCATGTTGACGTCGAATACTGACATGCTGTTGTCGGATTCTTGACCAAACCTAAATGTCTGCCCAACGTTATTATGAGAACGTCCACACAACATTGCAGTCTAACATCATCAGACGTTGATATTTGGTTGGTTTTAGGTTGTGTTGGTAACTAACCAATAACCAACGTCTGTCCAACGTATTATCTCAACGTCAGTTTGACGTTGAATACTGACATGCTGTTGTCGGATATTTGACCAAACCTCAATGTCTGCCCAATGTTATTATGATAACATCCACACAACGTTGCAGTCTAACATCATCAGACGTAGATATTTGGTTGGTTTTAGGTTGTGTTGGTAACTAACCATTAACCAACGTTTGTTCAACGTATTATCCCAACGTCAGGTTGACGTCGAATACTGACATGCTTTTGTCAGATTTTTGACCAAACCTCAGTGTCTGCCCAACGTTATTATGACAACGTCCACACAACGTTGCAGTCTAACATCATTAGACGTTGATATTTGGTTGGTTTTAGGTTGTGTTGGTAACTGACCAATAATCAACGTCTGTTCAACGTATTATGCCAACATCGTGTTGATGTAGAATACTGACATGCTATTGTCGGGTATTGTGACCAAAACCCAATGTCTGCTAAACTTCATAATGAAAAGATCTCCTCAACATTCAAACCTCATTAGATGTAGATATTTTGCTGGGTTAATGTGGCTGTTACTTAAACAAAATCCAACATAGTCTGGCTGTAGAATATGGACAATAAGTACTGAAGGTTGTGACATAGAGTAATGATCTAGCATCTGTTTAACCTGCAATAGTCCAACCAGAGCAATTGGTAGCTGTTTCATCTGTGGTTCAACTATATTCTTCCAGATGAGCTACAGGGCCACCCCATGGCCCAGAAAGGTGTTTGTGCAGTTCTATAACCCTCAGCCTTTTCCAGATAACTGAATTTGACTTTCAGACAAATACCATCAAGTTGCTCCTGGGGCACATGCCAGCATCCCACCTATAGTGAACCTGTGGCTGTATATGAGACTGATTAGCTACAGGTTTCTTTGCCAGTGTGGATTTAGAAGTAGGCAACATGGTTAAGGCCAGTTATACCTTTTCCCTTCCGCTTTAGCAGATGTTAGTTGTCGGTGATCAGCCAGCTGCATCTTAAAGGAATGCGACCGACAGTGAGGTAGGTAGACAGCCATGTCAACTCTTTATCGTCAATAATTTGCCCTTAGTTTGCTTCAGGAGACCTTCCTTAGTTCCAGAGGGCAAATTCAGTTTCAGCTTATGGCTGCTCAAATGTTTTATGTTGAGCGCTTGGGGTGGGTGGACTGTAGGGGTCCACCCCTACAGTGTCTTGCTCAGGACACTTCGCCCCGTCCAGGGCCTTTGAGGCAAACCGGGGACCTTCTGATTATCTAACCAGTAACCTATGCTGCCCTAAATAATAAACCCATATGAAAAGAAATGCATCAATACATTACAATGCATAGACACCGGCCTACCTCAAAACCAGGGTCTTCCTTAGTTGTGACATATGGAGCAAGAGTGTGTGACTGTGACACCATTTATCATCCACACCACTATGTATGTACTACTGGGTCGACGGAAGGGCGGACAGATGGACAGACAGACAGACAGACAGACAGACAGACAGACAGACAGACAGACACTTTTTTTGTTTCAGCCTAAATGCATGACTGTACCTCATGCTGTTTACATTTCTGACTAATAAAGTAATCAATCAATCACAAAAAGTAAAATAATTGTTTGCCCTGATATGTAGTGGAGTAAAATAATAAAGTATCAAAAGATAGAAACACACAAGTGAATTTAAAAAATACAATGCTAAGTACAGTACTTGAGTAAATGTACTGATTTTCACCATTGTTCATGTTTCATAGCTGTTGCAGTTCTTTATTTTTGCATTATATTAATTGCTAATCAAATAAATGATTGAGGGAAATATTTCACTTTTTGCATTAGGCCTACAGCATAATGCCATATGACACATACAATGTAAACTGACATTTAACATAATAACATTGGGCAGACATTGAGGTTTGGTCAAATATCCGACAACAGCATGTCAGTATTTGACGTCAACCTGACGTTGGGATAATACGTTGAACAGACGTTGGTTATTGATTAGTTACCAACACAACCTAAAACCAACCAAATATCTATGTCTAATGATGTTAGACGGCAACGTTGTATGGATGTTGTCATAATAATACATTTCAAACTGGATTGTCAAATGTCTCCTCAAATCACTGAGCAGTATAGCAACGTTCTGCTCTTTCATTGGACGAATCATTGGACTTGTGGGTGGGACCACAGTTGTATAACACCAGACTGGGCGGGGCAACAGTAACTGCTGCAGGAGCCTGCAGTTTGAATTTGGAGGGAGAGAAGACAGGAAGAGATACTTGTTTGTGCATGGAGATGTTTTTTTGACCATCCCAGGACTTCTAGAATCACAATCTTTTGCACAGGTGAGTTCATAATTAATTTCCTTCTAACTTGAAATGAAATATTTGACCGTTTGTTTTTAAAATAAAGTTCTACATTCTGTTTATGACCGAGTGAGGTGATTTCTTCATATTGCAAATCAGTCATGCTTTGTTGTTTTCTTTTTCTTTTCCTTTTCTTTGCATGTTTTTGAAACTGGCAGCATTGTTTGAGTAAATCCTTTGCCCAAAATGATTACAGTACCTGCCTTTTGTGGCAAAACAGTGGGAACTAGAAAGAGGCTATACTGCATTAACTAGATGGACTGATCCCCATTGCTTTGTGTTGGTGGCTTCACTGGCTTGGTGCTGCTGAGTTAAACATTTGAATTGCAGCTTTTAAAGCTAATGTCTTATTTTAGGTGAAGTTCTGTTGTTCATGCATGATTCATGTTTTCAGTTGGGAATGTGTGTTATTGAAGGGTAAAGCTCACATGCCTCACAGCCTGATTTTTGTGTGAGACAGTGCAGTGTAACTAAAAATCAGGCATAAGGGTTGGTTGCATTTGAATAGCCTTGTGTAGGTATCATAGTTTTGATTATATTAGCTTGTAAGACATTATTTTCAGTCTAATATTGGCCAAGCCTAACAGTAAAGCCCACCTAAAAAAAAATAAACATAATAGAGGAATGTAAACACTATGTTGAAGATTGATTGGTAAGTAACCAATCCCCAACGTCTGTTCAATGTATCATGCTGACGTCATATTAACATAGAATACTGACATGCTGTTGTCAGGTATTGTAACCAAAAACCAACGTCTGCTTAACGTCATTATGCTAACAACCACACAATGTTAAATTCTAACATCATTAAGCGTTATTTTTTTGTTGTTTTTAAGTTGTGTTGGTAAGTAACCAATACCCAACGTCTGTTCAACATATCATGCTAACGTCATATTAACATAGAATACTGACATGCTGTTGTCAGGTATTGTAACCAAAACCCAACGTCTGCTTAGCGTCATTATGCTGACGTTCACACAATGTCAAATTCTAACAACATTAAACGTTGTTTTTTTGTTGGATTTAAGTTGTGTTGGTAAGTAACCAATACCCAACATCTGTTCAACATATCATGCTAACGTCTTATTGACGTAGAATACTGACCTGCTGTTGTCGGGTATTGTAACCAAAACCCAACATCTGCTTAACGTCGTTATGCTAACGTCCACACAATGTTAAGTTCTAACATCATTAAATGTTGATTTTTGTTGGTTTTAAGTTGTGTTGGTAAGTAACCAATGCCCAACATCTGTTCAACGTATCATGCTAACGTCAAATTGACAAAGAATACCGACATTCTGTTGTCGGGTATTGAGACGAAAGCCCAATGTCTTCTTAACGTTATGACGTTAACGTCTACACAACGTTAAATTCTAACGCCATTAGACGTTGATATTTTGTTGGTTTTAATTTGTGCTGTTAAGCAACTATAATACAACGTTTTCTCAAAGTTTTTTTCATTTCTGAGGAATGTAAACACTATATTGAAGATCTATTGGTAAGCCATCTTAAGTTGAAATATTGAAGTAAGTCCTGTACAGTTGAATGGCCCAAACAGAGTGAAGAACAGTTAGTATTTTGCCATAACCGATACTTGATATACAGTAGCTGATAATGAAGTAGCTGTACTGTAGCTGTCGTTTTCGACGCTGTTCCAGCCCATATTGAATTTAAATGTCCACAGATGTTTCGGAAGGCAGAGGTAGCCTATCTAATCTGTTTTTTGTGTGTGTGTGTGTGTGTGTGTGTGTGTGTGTGTGTGTGTGTGCGTGTGCGTGTGCGTGTGTGTGTGTGTGTGCGTGTGCGTGTGCGTGTGCTACTTCAGCTTCCAAACACCTGTGATTAATTTGAGGGGTAATATGCTTTGAATTGGTTGTAATTTAAAAATATATATTGAATTAGATGATTCAGGTTTCCCACGGTAGTGACTTTCCTGGAACATTTTGAATTGAGTTATAAATTCCCACAGGGCTGTGGGCATCCTGATGATAGTTTTTTGACACAGTTAAACATAACAGGCACAGATAAACTAGTAAACATTAGTCTACAGTCAGCAGTGTAATGTAAAAGCAGTCTTATAGCGTTAATATTGAAAGGGTAGGGATGTGAAGTTTCACTCAACCAACGATTCGATATAATTCACCATACTGGGTTCACAATACAATTTCTTCTTGGGTTTTCTCTGAAGTAGTTGTGCCACGGCATGAGGCCATTGTGAGAAGTCTCTATCTTGCGTCAAGTATATTTTTCATTCATAATGTGTTGTGTATTTCTTATTTTCATGCTAGATGTGGTACATCAAGAGGTGGAAGGTCCTCTCAAGTAGAATACATCGGGTAAGTAACTCCACACTGAACTTCACTATTATTTGACAATAAAGCAACATAATTTTGATTTAAAACAAGTTTGATTTTTCTCCGCTATTAAAGGCATCAGGTTAACGGCTATAAAAATGAGGCATCATCTACAGTATATGAATAGTTTTGATGCGATAGCATCAATATATTCTAAAGAAGTATTTGTATAATTTATTCGTCATGTCCCTGGTGTTTAAAGACCTTAAGAGGTGTAACGATAGAATAATATCTTAGCTGTCCACTTAATATGGCATTTTCCTTCCTGTGACTTTTACCATACTCAGGAGGTAATTCATTGGATAATGCACCCAGAAGAATGATGCCGTTCCTCATGTCACATGAATTGACACTCCAGTACAACCTTTGTTGACATCATGGCAAGAATAAGTCCCCGGGGCCTGTGTCTTTTTGACGTTGCATATGGTAAGTTAAACATTTTAATTGCCCGATGTAACTTTTCCTTGACCTTTCCGTTATCTTTCAAATTCAAAAAGGAGTGCTACAAAATGTTGATTATTTTTATATACGTTGGCAGTTATGCCTAAATTCAAGAGTTTGGAATCACTGTGAAAATTAAGTAAGTACAGCCAAGACACTGATGATAATAATAATAATAATAAGGGTAATAATAAGGGTAATAATAATAATAATAATAATAAGGGTAATAATAATAATAATAACTTATATTCTTCAACATTTCTGTTCATTAAATAATCCACCAAGTGCAGCAATATCTTTAAAGACCTTAGGCATTCTAGATGTCATATTCTCTAGATATCCAGGTCAAATTTCACCCCATATTTTCAGTAGAATTTGCCGTACTTTGAGACTGGTTTGTATAAAACTTCTCATGAACCTTACGGTATAGCTGTTCCCAACATAGGATTTAGATCAAGCAATTGTGATGGCCCTTCCATCAGAGACAGTACTCATATCTGCAAACTCAGTTAATTTAAAAATCATAATTTCTCACTGATTCCAAACTTTTGAACAGATATCTGTCAGTCATTAAAGATGTTTCATAATGTAAAAATCAAGTTAGAGTTATTAAAATAGCTTATTTCTGTCATTTATCTTTAGGGGAACTAAAGAAGAATGCAACCCTCAACAAATTAAACAGAATGATGCAGAGAAGACTCTCCAAGTGATTTACGGGAGCTCAGTGTTATTTCTCTCTCTTTTTAACGTGTTTGCCCTTGGTGCATATGTTATAGACATGCCTCAAAGAATGCACTTCATTGTTTTTATTGATTTGTACTGTTTAGTTATTTTAAAGTTTCACAAATGGAATCATTTTCCTACAAAGGCACTTTGGGCTCTGAACCTATTCACCAAACCTGTAACTGTTTGGACAACAATATGACTTGTAATTTCTGTTTGTTTATACTACCTATTCAAATGTGCCAATTACAAGTTTAAAAAATATTTAATAATGTTGTTTTATTAAACTTTGTCAAATAATATTGTCTGATATTGTATTTTCACCTTGGTAAAACTTGACACTGAAACAAGATGTAATTTGTTGTTGGTTGTCTGACGTCGTGATGATGAGATATCGACGTCAAAATGACGTCTGGAAGATGTCCTGTTCCCACCGCCCACTCAGTGGGCACAGGACGTTATTTTAACGTTGATATCTTGTTGTGACAAGATACGTGACAAGGTAACTCTGGAGGTTGACGTCCTGCTAATGTTGGATTGACATTTTATTCTCAACTAAAATACAACGTGATTACAACGTTAGAAATATGTCATATTTTGATTGTACTCTAACGTTGAGCCAATGTTGTACTATGACGTCAACCCGATATAAATTTTCAGCTAAAATACAACTTGTATCCAACGTTGGGAGTCTAACCTTTAATCAACGTCTACATAACATCAGAGATTGACGTTAAATCAACGTTAGTTTAAGATGTCAAACCAACGTCAGTTTATGACGTCAGACAAACGTTAGGTTATGACGTCAGACAAACTTTCATTTACAACTAAAATACAACTTGTATCCAACGTTGGGAGTCTAACCTTTAATCAACGTCTACATAACATCAGAGATTGACGTTAAATCAACGTTAGTTTAAGATGTCAAACCAACGTCGGGTTAAGACGTCTAACCAACGTTAGGCTATGACGTCAGACAAACTTTCATTTACAACTAAAATACAACTTGTATCCAACGTTGGGAGTCTAACCTTTAATCAACGTCTACATAACATCAGAGATTGACGTTAAACCAGCGTCAGGTTATGACGTCAGACAAACTTTCATTTACAACAAAAATACAACTGGTATCCAACGTTGGGAGTCCAACCTTTAATCAACGTCTACATAACATCAGAGATTGACGTTACATCAATGTTAGTTTAGGATGTCAAACCAACGTCAGGTTATGACGTCTAAACAACGTTGGGTTATGACGTCTAACCAACGTTGGGTTATGACGTCAGACAAACTTTCATTTACAACCAAAATCCAACGGTCATCCAACGTTGGAGTACAACGTTGGGACAACGTTGTACTGACGTCGCGTGTCAGCTGGGTAGATGGGCTATTTTCAAATGGCCGAAATGTGTATACTATAGGGCTGAAGTGGTTAATGTATGTTTTGTAATAATAATCAAAATCTACAAAGTAACTATTAACTATAGTTGTCAAATAATTTTAGTCGAGTAAAAGTACAATATTTGCCTCTGAGATGTAGCGGAGTAGAAGTAAAAATATTGGAAATTGGAAATACTCAAGTAGAGTACAAATAACTCAAAATTGTACTCAATACAGTACTTAAGTACATGTACTTAGTTACTTTACACCACTGATTTCATGTGTTTAAGAGCACAGTCCTACCTTTTGCAGCAGTCAGAGGAGTCATGATGTTTAGTGGTACCTTTGGCGCATGGTGTTACAATGCTACACAAAGGACAGTCCTCTCTGTGCCATTGAACCAATCACAATGGCATGATTTGGAGGGGGGGAGGGATCAATGAAAATGTGCGTGCTTGGTGATTGGCTCTTACCTCCAGCACTTTCCCTGTGATGAACTGTTGACAGGCCTCACACTGGACGCCAAAATGGATCTGGTAGTCCTTCTCACAGTAGGGGGCGCCCTCCCTAGACAGAGACAGGGAGCAGACAGATCAAAAACACACTGATGATGAGTTCATGATGAAACACTTTGACATCAAAGCAGGTACAGTATATGTACTGACTCAGAGAGTGGATAAACAGTCAAATCCTCAGTACAAATGTACATGTGTACATTCTTCAGAGTTGTGTACGTAGCACATTACATTACATTACAGTCATTTAGCACATTGGTTCTCAAAGTGGGGTCCGGGGACCCCCAGGGGTACTTGAGGGGGTTCCAGGGGGTCCCCAGCTAAATGATGGATAGGAACCAAATGGACCCTTATGGGTCTGTAACTCTGAAAGCGTACAAATGGAACCAAATGGACCCTAACGGGTCCATTTGGTTCCATTTGTACACTCTCAGAGTTAAATTAACATTGATTTTACGATATAAATTGGGGTCCCAGAGATAGAAATGCCATTAAATGGGGTCCGCATATCAAACTGGGGGTCCTTGAAATTAAAATGGTTGAGAATCACTGCTAGAGCCGTAAAAATCTTCTCTTATGGGGGTCCCTGGCTTATCTTTTCAAATGGGGGTCCGCGGGCTAATAAGTGTCAATTTGGGGGTCCTTGACATGAAAAAGTTTGAGAACCACTGATTTAGCAGACGCTTTTATCCAAAGCGACTTACAATAAGTGCATTCAACATAGGTAGGGAACGAGACTACTAATCACCAGAAGTCTTAAGTGCATTCTCTTCTAAAACAAGCAACTAAGAGTATACCTAGAGCTAAGGTAAAAGTGCAACATATCAGCTACCTACTTTCCTAAACAGATGAGACAAATAGGAAAATCTAATGAGCAAGAGCTAAAACAAGTGTATCTAATAAACAAGATCCAATAAAACAATAAAACAAGAGTTCGTACAACTAGTTAACAACATGTAGGCAAGGCGAAGAGGAAGGGTAGTACGTAGTACAGGTAGTACGTACTACTTACCTGCTAAACCTCGCGTCCTGGTATTCCAAGTGATCAAAAAAAGGAAAAAACTATCGCGTTCCAGTGGTGGATTCCGGTTGTGGGTTCCGGTTGGCATCACATTGTTTTTGTTCCCCACATAATGCAAATCAATTAGTTTAGTCTCGCTAGTCATGCCATGAGTTAGAATAAAAGATGGACATACCAATCATTATTCACCATTATTATACCAAAATAAACAAATCGATTACACAAAATTAAACAAATGTTAAACTAGGGAAATCACCGGAATCTCCGGTGCCGTGCTACCGGAGGTTCCGTTCATGGGTTCCGGCCACCTGATGACGTAACGTTATTTCCGCTCCGACCGGATCAAAACCCCCCGAAAATGGTATTGATCCTGCAGGCTACTTACTTGCTGATGTACTCCCCGGTCAGGACTTTGCCGCAGGCCTTACACTTGAAGCAGCCCAGGTGCCACTGTCTGTCCAGGGCCAGGAGAGCCTGTCCGTTCTTAATGTCTCGACCGCATCCTGCACAGTCTGCAGAAAGCACACGTGCACCACACTGAGGTTACGCCAGGACTTACAATCAGCAGCATCATCTATTAATACACATCTACAGTACAACACTTGGCCACACATTGAATGTAAAGTATAAGGACAGTACTGGGGGTGTAAAAAATGATTGCACGTTCTCCCTTTTAGAGGTTTGTTCCTGGCAACGTCTCAACCAAACACCTTCTTTGCCAGCCAGGCATACTTGGCACATAAAATGCAAATATTTTAGTGAATTTATTGCACACGATCAGCAGCTGACCCTATGATATATCATAAAAACGTAAGCACATAATGTTTTGCCTTGTACCTTTATTTTGTAGTATTGTCCTAGTGTTCCCTGTTTTGCCTACACACTAAAAACAAACGGTGCTATATAGAGCACCAAAATCGGTTCTTTGGCTCGTAATCATAGGGGAACCGTTTTTGGTGCTATACAGCACCAATCTTTAAAGGTACTATATAGCACCTTTGTCAAATGGTGCCATATAGCACCTGTTGTTAAGGTGCTATATAGCACCACATCTATCCCAAAGAACCACTGAAGAACCCTGAGGTGCTGTATAGGACTTCAGTAACACCTGAAGAACCACTGTGGTGCTATATAGCACCACAAGAATCCCAAAGAACCGCTGAAGCACCACAGTTCCATAGGTTTCTTGTTTGATTACAAATTTTCACCCATCTGTATATTAAATCCATGTGCATATGACCAGCTCTTCTCCTGCCTGTCTGTAGTGCTTCTGGGTCCTACACACTCCTGCCTCGTGCCGTGACACATAATAATAGGTGACATCCACTGGCAAGTTCAGATCCATGACACTAGATGGCAATAGAGGGTAGTAAGTGACGTTCTGACAGTTTCCCCCTAGTTTAACATCCACACGTCTCTTTTTTTCTTTGCTGCATGATGACCCTAAAAGCATTGTTCTTATACAAGTAGAAACCTGAGGCTCTAAAAGCACAAGAGAATAGAGGCTTTTAAATGAACAATCTTTCTGTCAGGTCTGCTTTAATGAACAGAGGATGAAAGCGAGCAAATCCGCCGCAGCCCACTGGGAGTGTTAGCTACGCTACGTAAGGCATAACGAGGCTGAGAGGGTGATGGTGACGTGAGAAGAATCAGCATGCAGCATTTATAGGTGACCATGTCTAAAAGCTCTGTGTAACATGCAGCATACAGGGAGAGAGAGAGAGCAGCAGAGAGAGAGACACAGGGAGGGAGAGGGAGAGAGAGGGAGGGAGAGGGAGATAAGGTGGGATTGGGAGTGTGGGAGACGGGGAGAGAGAGAAAGAGAGAGACAGTGTGGGAGAGAGAGTGAGAGGGGGAGAGAGAGAAAGAGAGAGACAGGAAGGGAGAGACAGACATGGGGAGAGAGAGAGAGAGACAGGGAGGGAGAGACATGGGTTGAGAAAGAGAGAGGGAGCGAGACAAGAAGAAGGAGAGAGAGAGGGGAGGAGAGGACAGGAGATAGGGTAGAGAGAGAGAGATAGGGAGACAGGGACACATGGGGGGAGAAAGAGAGAGGGAGAGAGAAAAAGCAAGAGAGAGAAGGAGGGAGAGACAGACAGACATAGAGAAGGACAGAATAAGAGACAGAGGGGGAAAGACAAGAAGTAAGAGAGAGGGAGAGAGCTATGGGGAGAGAAATAGAGGGATGGACAAGAGGAGAGAGACAGATTAAAAGAAGGGAGACAGGGGGAGACATGAGGAGAGCAAGACAGGGAGAGGGAGGGAGAAAGATAAGGAGAGAGAGGGAGGGATAGACATGGGGAAAGAAAGATAGGGAGGGAGAGAGACAGGGATGGGGGGAATACAGAGGAGAAACAGAGTTTGTGCAGGAAGATGGGGAGAGAGGGAAAGAGGGAGGGAGGGAGAGAGACAGGGATGGGGGGAATACAGAGGAGAAACAGAGTTTGTGCAGGAAGATGGAGAGAGAGAGAGAACGACAGAGGATTGGAGGAGATAGAGGAGGGGTTTGCTGCTGCTGGCATGCACACATTCCCTGCTCCAGAGGAGAGGAAATGCACGTTCATGCATAATTTAGTAGGGCAGGTCTTTGTGTTCTTCATAAAGGAACATGGCTGGTGCTATAACACAGGGCTCAGGGCCACGGGGAAAGTACACAGTGTTATAATGAACACTTACACAGTCCATTGTTGTCCAACGCTCTCAGAGTTAATTTAACACGCTGGACAATGCAGAGATTGCAGACGTTGCTGTGTTTAGGGAAGAGGCACTCCCTGTCTCCCTGAGTGATGTTCAGTGGTGGGGAAAAAGTACTCACATTTTTTACTTAAGTAAAAGTATCAATACTGCAATTATAGAAAGTCCGGAATTCAAAATTTACTTCAGTAAAAGTGCACAAGAATTGCAATCAAAATGTACTTAAAGTATCAAAAGTAAAAGTACTCATTATGCAGAATGTCCCATTTCAAGTTTTCAAATGTATAGAAATCTTTTGAAAATAGCAGATCTACAGAGGTGGTTACTGTATGTTTTGTAATGTTAATTATAATCTACAAAGTAACTAGTAAAGTTTTCAAATAAAATGTAGTGGAGTTTAAGTACAATATTTGCCTCTGAGATGTAGTGGAGTAGAAGTAAAAATACTCCAATAAAGTAAAACATACCTCAAAATTGTACTTAAGTACAGTACTTGAGTAAATGTACTTTGTTACTTTACACCACTGCCCCTTACAAAGTACTGTATAAGTGACAGAAATCTGTCAAGATGAGCTGTAGTGGAAAAAGCTGTTGATGGGCCAGATTGATGTTTTCCAGTTTTTTACAAGCTTCACAATAATATAGTGAAGCTTGTAAAATAGGGTTCTCTCCACAAAAGTGTCCTACTTATTCCAGACCTTGATTTGTTGCCCAGATTTAAACATATTAATTTGTCTTCGCAATGATGTACTGTATGCTGACAGTGTCAACCATGGCCAATGACTGTAGGCTATGCCATAGGACAGTGGTTTTCAACCTTTTTCGCGTCAAGGACCACTGGTGGTCCCCGGACCACTGGTTGAGAACCACTGCCATAGGACATAAGATATTATAGTGGGTCTACAGCTAACTGATATGTGTAGGTCTAAAAGCCATAGATATCATTCATCTGAGATCCCAAAATGTTTCAAGACATAGAAATGATCACAATAGTTTTCCACGCATTTCTAAACTCCAACTAAGGGCACGGCCACATCAAAATATGGTTGCCCGCTGATAAACTCATGTTGTGCACGGCCGAACGTTTTTTTTGCAGCCAGCGCATTCTAAAAAACAGAGTAGCTTGCATTCTGTCCCAATAACCAGTGACCCACCTGTCACTCACTTTCAGGACCCTCCCCGTAGCCACCTTCGACTCACACGATTGGACAGCTTCAAATAAACGCAAGGTGTGTGTGACACACGGAAATATGTGAAAGACCATCAAACCATGCGATTCTCATTGAAAAAGCATTGACAGAGTGCGCCCCATAGGTAGAACAAAATTGCGGTGTGACCGCGCCCTAAAGCAGCAAATTAGCCTGAAGTTAGGAACCAATGGTTCCTGAGTCATGTGGCCCATAAGGTCAAGACTCAGAGCCCATCTTCACAAAAAGTAAAATTATGCAGAATCTTTTGAAAATAGCAGATCTACAAGCTCACAATATGTCGCATCGCGACGCATTGTGAGCTTGTAGATCGGCTATTTTCAAATGGCCGAAATGTATATAGGGCTGAAGTGAGTGCATGTACTGAAGTGAGTACATGTACTTAGTTACTTTCATTGGTAGGTGAGTCAGTAGGATACAACAGCAGTGACAACACAGAAATATGTGGGGAGGAATCAATTGGCATGACGACTAAATTGGGGAAAAAACGTGGTAAAAAGCAAAAGAAAGAATGCATTGAACAAATTCATTGGATATGCCATAACTTTCTTAAATTAAACAAAGTCATTGTTTTTGGAGCCAAGAAAGACCAATTAAAAGTCAGCGCCCAGCTTCAATCAGTAAAAACCAGGTGCCAAGCCAATATAACCTTTGTGTAGTTCATGGACCGCAGACCTGAATTTTAACAGCCACATTAATACTTAATTACAAAGTCAGCCTACTATCACCTTATGAATACAATATATAACAGATCAAAGGACTTATGTGTCAACAGGATTTAGAAAAATGTGTCCATGCATTCATCGTCACTCGTCTAAAATCTACCAGACAACTGGAGTCCTCACAAATACCAAGAAAGAAAGAGCATATCACACCAGTTCTTAGATCTTTCCATGGCTCCCTGTATTTCAAAGAATTGAAATATACTACTACTCAAATACTACTGTTGGTTTATAAAGCATTGAATGGTTTAGGGACAAAATAAGTTTCTGATCTTATAGCCAACGTTGGTTACATTTGTACACAGACATGTGTGTACACTGTACAGACATACAGTACTATGGTAACAGATACTGCCAGTACTCACTGCTGGAGCCGGTGATGTCCTTGGGTCCTGGAGACATGGGCTGGACACAGTATTGACACAGACAGTCCTTCCCATTGAATGTCACCCTGTCCCCAGCAGGGAACGGTCGTCTGCGGAAACCATCGACAACGTAAACACCTGAGACCACTAAGAAGATTATTGATTTTGGGTGTAAGTGATATGAAAACAAAAAAATGCAACAAAAAAAAAAGTTTCAGCGGTTCTCACACGTCTGTAAGGATCAATTAAGAACTCCCCCTCAAGGAATGCTGGGGCCCCTGGACCCCACTTTGAGAGTCACTGTTCTAATAGTAATCATTGCTATAGAGTATTTGTTTATTAACGGGGTATCCCCATCTCTTCAGGTCTTAAGTAAACAGAAGCAATATGTACATTTTCAGTATACCAATTTTATCCAATCATGAGAGAGAACCCTACAAAGATCAATCAGCTTCAATCTAATAGTGTCCCAGTAGCAATTGTGTCTGCAAATGTCATCACTTCCACTCTCACATAACACTTAAAAGTATCACTTACAACCCCTTTAACACAAGTATCTCCTTACTTACTGAACTAGATAAAATGTGAAAAAGGGAAATGAGGAATACATGGAGGACAAGTGTGTGTGTGTGCGGGGGTTGGGTCTTACTTGCAAATGGTGCAGACGAAACAGGCAGGGTGGTAGGTCTTGCCCAGAGCTGTGACCACCTCGCCCTCCACAAAGTCTCCACAGCCGTTACAGCGGGTGCCATGCATGCGCTGGTAGTCCAGGGTGCATAGATAGTCTCCATTCTTCATGAAGAAGCCCCCCTGGGCAAGGTCACAGCCGCACACTGCACAGACCACACATACGCACGCACGCACGCACACACACACACACACACACACACACACACACACACACACACACACACACACACACACACACACACACACACACACACACACACACACACACACACACACACACACACACACACACACACACACACACACACACACACACACACACACACAGAATGTTAGTTAGGTCATTTGGTGTCTTTTCCACCCATTCATCCATCCCCCAGCGCATCAATTCATTTGTAAAAATCTGTGGTTAGGTGTAAAGTAACTAAGGACATTTACTCAAGTACTGTCCATAAGTACAATTTTGAGGTATTTTCACTTAACTGGAGTATTTCCAATTTTAATACTTTTACTTCTACTCCACTACATCTCAGAGGCAAATATTGTGCTTTTACTCAACTACAATTATTTGAAATCTTTAGTTACTAGTTACTTTGCAGATATAAATTATTACATTATAAAACACACATTAACCACTTTAGCCCTATGCATAAATAGGCTATTTGAAAATAGCCGATCTACAAGCTCGCAACGTGTTGTGAACTTTTTCAAACAAGTAAAATATCTGAGTACTTTATCCACCACTGGTAAAAAATGGAAACGGCTTAGTGAATGCTTTCAGTGGATGCTGGCTGAAATCTGAAAAAAAATACTTCTCCTCCATGCTTAGTGAGTGAACCAGTGAAATATACTTTGATCGACTTGATCAGCCTCCTCTCAGGGCTCACACAAACAAACAAAAAATAACAGCCTTTCACAAATGGCTTTGTACTGTATGTGTTGGAGGTTGCTACGTTGATTGATCGACACTGGAACGTCAAGGTCTTTTCATTGTTGATGTAGAAATGAATTGCTCAGTGCTTACAATAGTCTATTCCAGGAAATGGCCTTGTACTGTTGTTCCCGATAACTAACTGGCATCTACAGTAATACTCCCTTTTCTACATGCTTCCTTCAATTCAAGCACAACCTTGTTCATCTACAAAGACATGAAAGACAGGTGAAGGCAGAAGCACAAAATAAACATTTGAATGAATGTTTACTATTTTAATGTGAGTTATTACTGAGCAAGAAGAATGCCTCCCTACATTTATTTTTACATGTCCCCCCCCCCCCATTCTGTGTTCCCTTCACTGGCGTTCGATTGCCGCCTGCATCCAATTCAAAACAATGATGATGACCTACACGTTAAATCAAGGTCATGGTACCCGCTTACTTTCAGGACTTGATCCGGCCCTGCATTCCCTTCTCACTCACTATAGATCAGCTACTGTAACACAGGACCATGGGATAACCGTGGGATTGCCTCACACTTTCTTCGCTCTGAATTTGTCCTTGTGAATAACTGAAGGACAACTGCAGTACTCTTGACCTTTCACCTTTTGGCTACTCACTCTAGTACGGCAAGTAGTATTGACCTATGACCCCTTGACAAGTTTACCTTTGGGGCTCATAACTCTTCAGTCCCTGAGATGTACACTACAGGGCCTTGGTAAGCTGTACGATTAGTCATTCATAAAAGTGAAAGACATTCAGTGTACCATTGTGCCTATTAGAAGAACAATCTAAAAGTTATTTGAACTACTTCACGCTTTTCCTATCGATTAGTCACCCCATGGAGACTGGATTTGAGACTTATTTTCTTGTTTTTGTCGCATTCCTAAGCCGATAATTTGATGACCAGCGGACCGGTGGGCAGCGGTTCCGGTAGGAGACACAAAGGAGACTCTTTGTATCTCCTACCGGAACCGCTGCTGGTCATCAAATTATCGGTTTTGGAATGCAACAAAAACTAAAAAAATATCCATGAATTGAAGTCTCCATGGGGTGACTAATCGATAGGAAAAAAAGTCACTTTGGGGGTGAACTATCCCTTTAAGATTGACGTTTTTGTCAATAGAGCCCAGAGTCTAATAATGGTGTGGTCTCCTCTCCTTGTCCAATCTATAGCTAGCTATCAATATTAAGTCGCTGTGTGTGCAGGTTGTGAACAAAGCCACACAGATCACAATGCTGTGTTCAGTGGCGATGCTGCTGGCTGCTTGTGGTGAAGGTCTACATCTCAAGTTGGTGTAACTAATGCGGGCCATATTATACTTGCTAAGATGTTAGAAGTTTCACCGTTGAGAACCACCGACCAACATGCCCCCAATACCTTAGTCAGTGTATATTCAATAATTAATCCTACACTTATGACTACTCCATGGATGGCACGCCCACTCCACTGCCTGGTGAGCTTATGCAAAGCAGGCATAGCTGCAGCTACCTCCCAGGAACAAATAGAGCAACAGCACACATGCTGGTGCAATTATATTGTGATCTACTATGTACAATTCTAATTGTGTGTGTGTTTTTCTGTCTGTAGCAGGTGGGCGTATTATGCCCAAATACGGACATGCCCGATCAATGCATCGCTCAAGAGAGAGACAGAGAGAGAGAGAGAGAGACTGTTTCACCCACAAAATATGCTGGGTACAGAAACCTGAACGCGTTTATCGATCAAAACGTTATCAGCACAACAACCCTGGCAACACCAGGTTTTCTGCTTGTAACACTATAAAACAATCCGCTATAACCCCAATAGGCCCCACACACACACAAACACCTGTATACTGAAAAGTAGCTAAGTAGAAAAGGACATATTTTAAAAGGGATGACATGTTTTGTAGCTAAGAAGTGCAGTGCCCAGTGGCCTATCAGTGGCCTATCGGTGGCCTATCAGAGCGCGTATCCATTCAGACAGGCCAATGGCTTGCTGCCCGGTGAAGGCTGAGGCTCAGTGCCTATCTGTAGTCCAATAGTCAGTCTCTGGTTTCCAGAAGGTGGAATACCAATTTCTTGTTCCGCTTCAGTTTCCACCAGTGGTGGGAAGTAACTAAGTACATTTACTCAAGTACTGTACTCGAGTACAAGAGGCAAATATTGTACGTTTACTCCACTACAATTATTTGAAAACTTTAGTTACTAGTTACTTTGCAGATATAAATCATTATATTATAAGACATACATTAACCACTTTAGCCCTATTTTATACATGGGCTAAAATGTTTGAAAATAGCCGATCTACAAGCTCACAACGCGTTGCATCCTTTTACTTTTGGTACATTTGAGTACTTTTTCCACCACCGGTTTTCGATAGCTTTGTTTGATTGGCCTAGCAGCAGATTTGAACCACAGGAAACACATAATGACACATGATCGGTCCAATGGTTTGTGACATTAGCTCCGGACACACATACAACACACAGCAGCATGAGAGAAGACACACTGACAGACAGGCTGACAGGAAGACAGACAGAACCTCTTATAAACAGCTAAACTCCTGCAGAGCCATGCCGTAAAAAAAGTAGTTCCATCATATTATCTGCAATGCTTCAAATTAAAAAACATACGGGATCATACTACAACACATACGAATGAACAGTGGGTTATTCTTGTGCATGCATGGGTCAGTGATTTTTTTTCCTTCAGAAAAAAGTGACTAGTTAAGCCCCGTTTCAAAAATAGCAAATATAACCGGTGTTCAGCTTGGCTAATTGGGCTATTTCAAAAAAGAAAAAAGCCCAAAATAGAGACACCAGTTTGAAAGGGTTTAATGAATGTAGGCCTGTAGACAAGAAAACAAGTGTCTATAACGCATGTCACATGTAGATGGATGGTTGTATTTTGGCGGGTCGTGGTGGCGTCGTAATGGCTGATTTTACACTTGGTTGCATGCTGAAAATAGCCGATCTACAAGCTCACAGCGCGTCGCAGCGGGACGCGTTGTGAGCTTGTAGATCTGCTATTTTCAGAGAGCAACACCCGAGCGCAACCAAACATAAAATAACTTGTCTAGTTTTTATTCATTGACAAAATTGTCAATATATTTAGTCTTAGTTTTAGTCATCATAGCTTAGTTTTAATTTAGTTTCCGTCAGTGAAAAATGGTAGTCAACGTAAAATCTTCGTCATAGTTTCAGTCGACAAAATCAACACTGCTCAGCACTGATCTGCTGTTCATTGGTGAATAATAGCGGCTTCGTGTAAAAAAACATAAAAAAATAAAAAAAACTACCACAGCTAAAGGGAACAAAATATTTTGATGTTTGAAATAACGGTACTTAATCATCCTTATGTAATGAGTCGTGCTCAATCCTGGGGATGAATGAACGTGTGTGTGGGGGGGCGGGGGGTGGGGAGTGGGGGTGGTAGGAATCAGATTTAATTGCATTAGGGCTCAGGGATGATGAGATTAGTCTTAACCTAATAGAGTTTTAGGGAAAGCAGCAGTAGAACAATGCTGTGTGGTTTGGCTAACGCCACCTGAGCTAATGTCAGTCCTCTCAGCAACAATTATTATATGTGACATAAAATGTCTATCTGAAAATGCATGATGAGAAAGGCCGGCATAACTATTTAAATGATGTCGATTTTTTTTAACACAATGATAAATTATGGACAAGACCACATTTCAATCTCTGGTAGCATTGGCCAGCCATGTAATTTGATGTTTTGGCTATTGTGGAAGAATTGCAAAACTCTTTTTTTTAATATTACTCCTACAGATTTTGTCCAAACATCACACAACTCGGTACACATTATCTCCATAGTCATGTGATCGAGATGGATCTGTCCGATTTTTCATTTTCCATCCTGATTGGCTAAGATTAGCATCTTAAGTTTGCATGAGTGGCTCGTTCTGAACAAACTGCCTCAAATCATGAACGCAGCGTCCGATTGCCGTGAAACTTTGCAATCGGAGTTTTTAAGTTGCTTGATTCAATATTTAGATAATCATTTTACCAGACACGTCCCCTATATAAACCCACTGTAACTCCATTTTAATACATATCCCCGGTTCTGGTGACTGATATTAGGGCGTACTTTTTGAATTTATTTTTATATATTTGTTTTGAAAATGAAAAATGAAAAACACGGCCCTCTCATGCATTAGAAGGACAATATCAGTCACCAGAACCAAGGATGTGTGTTTTCAATTAATCTAACATGATTAAAATGGAGTTTGAAGTCACAATGGGTTTATAAAGGAAGTAAGATAAAAATGAACATCAAATATCAAAACACTGAACCAAGAAAATTCAAAACTGCCTGGGGTGCACACAAAAGCCAGAGCAGTCTTTAAAATCACCCCAAAAGTGTTTGAACGTGAAATATCCCTTAAGCAGTCTAGAAACTGTTAACAAGTGTCTTAGCTTATAAGAACTTCATAAGTGCCTTATTAACTACTAATTAAATGCTTATTATAGCTTAATAATATAACAAAAATGTGTTTTACAACGCCATTATTAACACTTACATTGCCTTATTAACGAATAATAATGTTAATACACATCTTATAAGTGCATTATCAACTGTTAATTAATGCTTGTAAATAACATCGCTTTTATTGACAAATAATGAGGTTAATAACCTTACTTACTTATAAGTAAGGACGCATAAGTATCTTATTAACGGTTAATTAATGTTTGTTAATAGGATGTTCGTTTAAAGTGCTACCGATTTTTCAGATCCCATTCAAAGTGGCTTTAACCAAAAGAGACCTGTACTCCGAGGATCACACTTTTCTAGTTATGCACATGCATTAATCCAGCGGTTTCGGCACAGGCTCACAACATGTTGCGTGTTTTTTTTTGGACGCTGCTTGCTGCATTAAGGACTTTTCAGATGGAGGGGCATGTGATGCAGGTAGGAGGAATGAGCAGCAGCAGCATGAGAGAAGTATGAGAGAATGGTTCAGACTCACTCAGACCTCAAAGAGAAGCTGCGAACAGAACTGTGTGAAATATCACATTAATCATCAATGGAAAGAAATCTGATCTTTCTCCCCCCCATTCCCATCCATTAAAAATGACGTGATCGGGACAGCTCTAATACAAACTAATGCAGTCAACAGCACTGGCAACAAGTGATGGGCTTTTTCCAACTAAGATCTAAATGAGAATCTGGTCGGGGATAAGTTCACTTGAGGTGGTAAAGACAGTCTGGTAATGTTTTTAAAGGTTTTATTCTTCATTAGGGCTACTTACGACGCATCTGTCAGACAACGAGGCTGTCAAATAAGGTGTTCAATCAACACGTGCCGTTTGCATTGTACGAGTTATTATGGCGGTAAACACTGCACTAGCCAGCCTAATTGCGGAGCTGAATGTGTCGGTCCCTAAGTTTGCTAAATTTTTGCCTAACATTAAACAGGGTTTATTTACCCATCGTTGGGGGGGGGGCTGATCTTTCGCCTCTCATTGGTTGGTTGTGACGTTGACATTGCAAGGCCGGTGTGATTCCCTACCAACATCGATTCCAACCAATCCATCTTGCGTCGCGCGTAATCTATCACCCCATAGATACCCGTAGACTTAAAGGGATAGTTCATCCCCAAAATGCCTTTTTTTTCCTATCGATTAGTCACCCCATGGAGACTTGAACTCGATTAGTCACCCCAAGGAGACAAAGAGTCTCCTTTGTGTATCCTACCGGAACCGCTGCCTACCGGTCCGCTGGTCATCAAATCATTGGCTTAGGAATGCGACAAAAACAAAAAAATATCCATGGATTCAATTGTGTGAACTATCCCTTTAACATGAAGTCAGTTTTATCACTCACATTCTCCTTGCGAATGTAAGCATTGTGGCCAATGTCAATAGGTCACTTTGCAGGATCAGCTATGGGAATTATTATTATATATCCGCTCTGCAAGTTGGAGAACTGAGTGATAACAATATAGAGCAGAACAAGTTCTTCAAAACGAGTTCTTGCGCAGGCAGCAGGCACAGCATATCTTTATGATCAATCACAAAGGATGCGATGGCATGTCCATCCACTCGCCCGGGAGATAATTAGGTTCTAATCTCTGCCATGTGCTTATGTTATTCTAGACCCTTGGCAACTTCAGCCATCTATATAACAGTCCAGTCACAGATTAACTGTAAGGACCTCAGCCAAACGGGTTCAGCCTACAAGAGTCAGCCTGCTCGGCTGTTCGTGGGCGGCCGAGGCCTCATCATGCCAGAATGCAAGGAAACGTAGACAAACAAAAGACAGAAGGATTTGTACTGTCAAATAGTTGTGTCTGCATGGTGAAATGCCTCCATTGCAGTCTGGATGCCAATACTAATTGGATAAATCCAGCACTCATCCCTAGTTGATCACACATAGAGAGGCATGGGAATGGCAAAGGCCACACTGTGTCCTTTACAGACTGGTTGGTATAGCTTGTCACATGCTTCCAAATCTGTTCTGCATCATAATCTGTATGTTCATCATTGGAGTGGTGGATTAAGATGGTTTTCTTTTGTCTACACACCAGACAGGAGAGCCTGAGAGGAGGATGACGCACAACACAGGCGCTGGCTGCAAACAAACGTTGGATTTTACTGTGTAACGATGTGGTTTATGTAACTAAGCAGTACCAGTCAGCACCCATGAAAAGCATTCAACCTATGACTTTTTTTTTTTTTAAATGCGTGATCAATCATTTCATTTTTTGAGTGGTGCCAACCACTCCTACATTTGACTTTGTCCGTGTGTCCGTATGTCCGTCCGTCCGTATGTCCGTCCGTATGTTTGAGCACGGCTGATTGGTCAAGCTTCACGTGACACGTGACAATATGTTGTCACGTGTCACGTGACAACATATTGTTGCTGATTGTTGCGGATGCAACCAGTTAAACTTTCAAAGGCACCACTCTATTCACACTGGGTGTGATTTTTTTTTTCATTTTGGAAATGTAATCTATTAAGACCAGGAACACATCTGTGTCATTTTAGCCCTTTCTTTGGCTATTCAAAAATAGCAGATATACAAGCTCATAGCACAAAGTGCCGCGCTATGAGCTTGTAGATCTGCTATTTTTGAAAAATCGCGAACGTTTGTGCAAATGAAAAAAACGAACATTTCTAACTAAAATCTTTGCTTCTAGGGGGTCCCTGGAACAACATATTTTGAGATGGGGATCCGCGGCCAAATACATATCATTTTGGGGGTCCTTGACATGAAACAGTTTGAGAACCACTGATATTATAGCAACCTATGTTTTATTTTTCAATAAACTGACATTTGTAGAATCTGGGGGATTTTTCTCCCAGATTCTCCAAAATCTGAGTTACAAATGTTCGCTTTGAAAAAAAAATATATAGATTTGCACACGTTTTCACAATTTTTCAAAAATAGCAGATCTGCTGCTATTTTTGAATAGCCAAATAAATCTTTAAATGACACAGTATGCGTTCCCGGTCTTAACGGGTTAACCCATTGAGACCTGAAGCCGATTCTACATGTCTCCTAAATCTCAACAGTTTTCTGAAAAACGTATGTTTCTATATCAGTGGTGCTCAATCTTTTTCATGTCAAGGACCCCCAAAATTATATGTATTTGGCCGCGGACCCCCATCAAAATATTTTGTTCCAGGGACCCCCAGAAGCAAAGATTTGAGTTAAAAATGTTCGCTTTAAAAATATATATATTCAAAGATTTGCACACATTTTCACGATTTTTCAAAAATAGCAGATCTACAAGCTCGTAGCGTGGCACTCGGTGCCGTGCTATGAGCTTGTATATCTGCTATTTTTGAATAGCCCAAAGTGTAAAATAATGTTTTTTAGCTCAAATCTAAAAATGACACAGTTCCAGGTCTTAACGGGTTAAGGACCTCATCATACATACCTTTACAGGTGAAGCACTTAAGGTGGAAGTGCTTGTTCTGCACACGCAGAACCTCCCCCTTACATGGCTCCCCACACTTGTAGCACTGAATCAGGGGCTTCTCTGTAGAGTGGTGTGTATCCTGTGCATGTGCCACTGAAAATAGAAGAGAAACAAAGCTAAATCACATATGCAGGGACATGCACAGATAGACTCTAGGTGGTGCTAGAGCGCCTGCCCTTTGCCCTCTTGACCAGAAGTGCCCTTTTGAAATGAAGAAAACAAAAGTTTTTTTTCCCCAGTTTACAGCAGGGGTCTTCAACAGGGGGTCCGGGACCCTTAGGGGGTCCTCAGAGTTACTACAGGGGGTCCGCCAAATCTTTATGTGATATGATTTTTCTTTTTACCATAACCACTCGAAACCTAGCATCCCTTTTCTGAGGAGAACTTTAGCCAAAAATAGCAGATCTACAAGCCCAAAGAGGTATAGGTGTAGAGGGAAAAAAGAGCAGACCAAGTAAACAAAAAAAAGTATAATTTACTTGAGCACCTGCCCCTCAAAATGTCTGTGCACGCCACTGCACATATGAGGTTTAATGCAGATGATCATTAGGTGTGTATTTCCAGTTTAACCACATGAACCCTAGCTGGCATCCTATTCTGGGGGTGAATATTCTGTGAATATAGCCGATCCACAAGCACACGATGCGACTGTGCGCTGTTGTGAGTTGGCAGCTATTTTCACTGAAGATATTTGATGTAGAGGGAAAGCATTTGGGGGTCTAGTATAGAGCCCTGGGGGACTAGTAAAGGGTTTAAAGAGGCTAAACACTTTAGTCGTGTTATCTCACTGTGTTATGTCAACAGGTGGCACATGGAGTTTCTGTGTGGAGTTTGCATGTTCTCCCCGTGTCCCCTAGGGTACCCTCACAAAAAACATGCAGTAATCCTGGTCTCCATACTGCCTCCCCCTGATCAGCCTGATGGAGGGGAAAGGAACTGGTTGGAATAACGTGTTCCTTCCACGCGCTACGTCCTACCGGGGGGAAACTCCCCCCTGTCAGGTGATAAGAAGCGGCCTGCTCACTCCTCATGCATTGAAGGAAGCATGAGCTCAGTTCTGGGCTCTCCCTAGGCTGGCAGAGGGAGAGTAGCGCCCAGGATTACATACGCAATTGGCACTGGGTGAAAAAATAGGTTAAAAAAATCGTGGGATAAAAATTATATATATATTTTAAAAAAATAAAGAAAAACAGGTGGCACATGTGGGGCATGGCATACTGTAAATATAGGGTGACCATATGTCAAACACCCACACCAGGAGCCTTAAATAAATGTTCAGGTTCATGCATGTGTGCATATGAATTCACATTCATGAAAGGTATGCACACACCAGAGGCGTTTTCATTAGGATGGTGTTGTTTTTGCTGTAAGCACACCTAGCAGTGACTGCACTCACCAGGGCATGATGAATATGTGAATGTAAGTGCTAAAAATGTGTATTATTAATTTAATTGTGGTGACCGGGACAATGTAGTGGACTAGAGAATGTTGCAAACAGGGACATAGTGTTAGAGATATTTCTCGTGACTCAGGAGGACACCCAGCTTGAAACTGGGACAGTCCAGGACAAACCGGGACACCTGGTCACCACAGACATAAGTGCAAAATGGCTGCCATATGCATACGTTTGATTCCGATGACATGGTCTACTTTTGATGCATGCTAGTATCTGGAGATAGCTTTAAAATATTGCCTGGTTTGAAGAAGCATCTTAAATGATAAGAGACTTCTGAAGCTGTCGTTAACTTGTGTGATAGATAAAATTATGTTTGACCTGCAGGTGACAGAGCAGCTTGTGTGGCCTTTTATAGCAAGGGGTTTGGAAGGCAGTGGTGTACACATAGACAGTCAGTCAGCATCTACAGCACTGTACCGAACACGCTATGCAGTGCTGCACTGCACACAGCTTTTCAGCTATTCTGAAACCAGCAGATTATTTCACATAAAAGAGTATTACCTAGCATCACATGTTCATTTTCCCTCTGTCTCACCCTCTCACACACACACACACACACACACACACACACACACACACACACACACACACACACACACACACACACACACACACACACACACACACACACACACACACACACACACACACACACACACACACACACACACACACACACACACACACACACACACACGGATGGATCATTAGACAGCGGGGCCTAAAAAAAGAGACATTTACTGACTGAAGACACAGAAATAGCACTGTGACCAATCGATGATCAACAAAAGAATGACACATTACTCTGGATTATTGATGACTCGGCTCATCTTTGCACACAGTAAATTCTGTTGTGTTCATTTCAGTCCATTTTAACTATAAGGGGCCACTCTCTCTCTCAGAGTACATTTTACTGTGTGTTCTACATGCAGTTGAGAGGGATTTCCCTGTGTTGCTGTCGAGTGGAAACCTTGTATGTCTAAAACCGCTACTTTTCAGGAAATATAAATGTGGATCCAGTCTAGTCACAAGCCATTGTTGATACTTTCCATTGGTTAAATACACAAACATACTTAACCACATTCAATCATGGTGTCCCTATTTTGGGCATGTCATTATAATTGAAAATGTTTCAAAAGTAGCAGATCTGCAAGTTCACAATGAACCGTATCATGTGAACTTGATCTGCTATTTTAGCTACTTTTGTTTGACACCGTCATCATACAACACATTATAAATTATTATTTACTTCATGAAAAAACAACGTTTTTAGAGGCGATATGCATAAAGGATATTATGATGCTTACCCCCAATCCAACCCTAGATGCAGGGACGTCACGGGCTCTCAGAAGGTGGGGGGGGTGGACTTTCGGTGGATTATACCCCTTACTTTACACTTTGGCTATTCAAAAATAGCAGATATACAAGCTCATAGCGCGGCACCGAGTGCCGCGCTATGAGCTTGTAGATCTGCTATTTTTGAAAAAGCGTGAAAATCATTTGTAACTGTAAACAAATTCTGTATTTTCAAAATTTTGTGTTTTTTGGGGCGGATTTTGTTAGTTTTTTTTCGTGTTTTGGTTACTTTATTTCGGTTTTAGGGTTAGGGTTAGGTTATTTAATTCTTGTTTTTGCCTGATTTTACCGATTTATTATCCAAAAAATATATTAATTTTTTATTTTTTCAAAAAGTGGGGGGTATGAAATCACGGATCTGTGAAGAGTGAGGGTGTCGCGTCGTACGCACAGTGAACGGCCGTGACGCCCCTGCCTAGACGCTTACCCCCAATCCAACCCTTGATGCTTACCCCCCCCATACAACCCTTGATGCAGAGTGCCATGCAGTGATGCATTGGGTACCATGTCTTTGGCTATGACTCAGCTGCACATTCATATGTGCTGAAAGGATCACAGTGCCATGATGTCACGGTGCCAAAACACCCGTGGTGAAAGGGCGACGTGATGACAGCAAAACAAAACCAAATTAAATTGAGTTAAATGGACAATCTAGATTTTGCAAGAATAGGAGTGATGACTGTAGGGGGCTGGGGGTCTCTCTCTCTCTCTCTCTATCTCTCTCTGTCTCACTGTAATTACACCCCAGCAGGATAAAGGCTGAACCCGACTAGAGTGACAGTGAACTGAGGCCCATGCAGCAGCAGCAGCTCTCTCTCTGTGTGTGACATAGCGTGACTGTGGATACACAGAGGTCACCTGGCTACTTTGTAGCCAGCTGGCTGGCATTTCCACCAGAGAATATCTCTTTGCATGGTCGTAGTTAGTCGTTTTTCAACGTCAGAGGATGATGTCAAGTACTGTTACGAAAACAAAACAAAAAGAGCAACAAACAAAACCATGACATCCAGGGAGAACAAGCAAACTTCCTGTCTGGGAGGATGTTGAGATTTAATTCAAAGGCAAAGCAAAAAGATTAGGTAGATACAAATCTAAGAAGATGAATGTACAATTTTGTGCACATGCTATTGGTACCTCAGCACTAGCATACCTACTAAATAGCTATGCTATTGAATGCCATTTGCTGTTTGCTAACCCCGAGTATGACATACATAAGAGCAAAATGGCCGCCATGAATATGGTCGATTTCTAGCCCCTTTCGGGACCCTGTTTACCTTTTTTGTATTTGGGAAGGCGGTATCCAGGGTCCCTTGACGCTCAAAGCACCCTCTCTTAAAGTCGCGGGTACCACTGTCTCGTCTCGGGCTAATAGCTCGTCGCTTAGAAGTTGCAGAGATTTCCCAAAGGTACCAAAAAGAGCAATACTAACGCGCGGTTAATCTGCATTAATGCGCTCGGATCGGCGCTGCCGTTTAACATTTTTAATAATTTAGTAAAGCTTAATTTCCTCTCTCACACTCTGCTCCACTTCCCATGTCCCGCCTCCCCGCGTTGTGATTGTCATGCAAGCATGTAGGAGCTCGCCAATCAGAGGCAGTACCGTAGGACCATAGAGGTATGCGTAGGACGCGCAGCTTGTCAGTCACCGCGGGGAGGCGGGACATGGGAAGTGGAGCAGACAGCAGCACCAAATACAAAAAAGGTAAACAGGGTCCCGAAAGGGGCTAGATCTAGATACAAACTCGAGTCTGCAGAAAGCCTTATGTCAGGAATGACGGTTTAGGACCCAAAATGCAGACTCAAGAAAAAAATCATGCTTTACAGGGGTTTAATAGCCAAAAACTAGCAAACCTCACAGAAGCACAGGACATCACAGAGGAACACAGGTTATATCTGACAAACACAGGGTTTAAATACAAACGAGGATAAACAGGACAGAGGTGAACTCAACAGACAATTAAGACACCATTGGCTAAGGGACTAACAGGACACAGGTGGAGATAACTAATAATCACAGGGAGTTGAGACAGGACAGGAAACAGTAACTAGGGCAGACAGGAAAACACTAGGAACAATACTACAAAATAAGGTACCAGAAACACTTCAAAAACAAGACGCAGATCCTGACAATTTAGACATTGCTTAGTTTGAACAAGTATCTTAAAGGGATATTTCACTTTCAAAAAAACTTTTGGTCATTTTATCGTCTACTCAGGCTTTTGTGAGCCCCCCAGACCATTTTTAAGTTGCTTGATTCAGTATTTAGATATTTGATATGATGTGAGTCAGCAGAACCAAGGACTGGTGGTTTTTGATGAATCTAACAGGTTAAAAATGGAGTTTGAAGTTATAATGGGTTTGTATAGGAAGGGGGCGTGTCTGATAAAATGATTATCAAATATCTAAATACTAAATCAAGCAACTTAAAAACTGTCTGGGGGGTTCACAAAAGCCTGAGTAGACAATAAAATGACCAACATTTGTTTTTAAAGTGAAATATCCCTTTAACTCATTGAATGCCATTGACTAGTGCACTTGTCAATTGGCCCAAGGCTTTGCCTGCCATTGACAAATTGACGAGTGTGGTTTCTTTGTGTGTGTTTTCAATGGTCTACGCTAGAGGGTGCTGTTCGCCAACCTATGAGTGATCCTATGACTTCTGGAGAACAGTAAACCCGGATATAATGTGATCACAACAAACCCAGCCCCGTCCGATCTAAGGTCAAAGAATCTTTTCTGTTGCTTTTTGGCGAAAACAACCCACATTCAACTATGGAATGGGTCGTGGCGGCAAAAAATATTTTCTCCAATTCTACAAGACTCGTCTTTTAAATCGTTCAGCGGGTGGATCTTTGTGAAGAGAAACGTTCGGAATCACTGGTAAGGGCAGCTATAGATGATGTTTAACTCTGGCAGTCAATATGAGACCTCATAAGCTGTCATTAACTATATTTTTTGCCCTGCTGGCTTTTATAGCAAGACATTTGGGCAGCAGTGGTGTACGCAGTCAGTCAGCCAGCATCAGTGTACACTACTGTACAGAAAGGTGCTCTGCACCGTTGACAGACACAGTGGATTTCCCTCTATCTCATTAAAAAAAATAATAATACATTTAAGTCATTCTTTCAGATCATTAATTTATGTCTACATATGCATAAATTAAGCACAATACATTAAACACAAAACTATTTCTTAACTTAACGTGATTGCGGGACTCCCATCTCGCTGGGGACAAAATGTCATAAGATATTTTAGAATGTATACATTATATTATATAACCACATCATGAATAAGTAAGCATGCGCTATACACAAAGCATATCTCTCAGCAGAGTGCAAGATGCTGTGAAATGTACAGCGGTATGGCTTCTCTCTGAGCTCTGGGGATTTCTCATTCAGTGTTGGATGTGATAGTTGTGCTGACTGAGTGGATCTGTCGGGCGCCATCACCAGAATATCCCACTACTGATATGAGAGTATAGCATAAGCGTGCATGTACACGCACGCTCGCACACACACACACACGCACCCACGCACACATAAACACACACGCACGCGCGCACACACACACACACACACACACACACACACACACACACAGTGGTGGAAAAAGTACTCACATTTTTTACTTCAGTAAAAGTATCAATACCGCAATGTAGAAATACTCTGTTACAAGTGAAAGTCCGGAATTCATAATTTACTTGAGTAAAAGTACAAAAGTATTGGTATCAAAATGTACTTAAAGTACCAAAAGTAGAAAGTAGGCTACTCATAATGCATATATAATGTCCCATTTCACAAGTTTTCAAATGGCCGATATGTATAAAAGGGCTGAAGTGGATAATGTTTTGTAATAATAATCTAAGTCTACAAAGTAACTAGTGTGGAGTAAAAGTACGCACGCACACACACACGCACACACACACACACACACACACACACACACACACACACACACAGTGTCAGTAGGTATACCTACGTACAGTATATATACTGTATATAATCCCGGTGCTGAGGGAACAATAACCAGCAGAGCGTCCCATAAGCTGATGCAGGGGTAGAGAGGGGGGGCTGGTCTCTATATACCGTGTATCCCAACCACCTCCAATTTAAAGGGAAGCCTCGCTGCGTTAGCAATAATAAAAGGCTGTGGACGACACCCAGGGGGGGAACTGAAGGAGGCCGGTCTGAATCCCCCGAGGACACATTTCACCGTTACACGTGCTCCCTCTCCAGCCTTGTTATCATAAAACAATAGAACGTGCTATCGATAGACAGTGGAGGGGGGTGGGGGGTGTTGCTGAGGAAGCAGTGCTCTTATGAGCAGGGACGTGCACAGATAGACTCTAGGTTGTGCTAGAGCACCTGCCCTTTGCCCTCTTGACCAGAAGTGCCCTTTTTTTTCCAGTTTACAGCAGGGGTCTTCAACAGGGGGTCCGGCACCCCTAGGGGGTCCCTCAGAGTTACAACAGGGGGTCCGCCAAATCTTTATGTGATATGATTTTTCTTTTTACCATAACCACTCGAAACCTAGCATCGCTTTTCTGAGGAGAACTTTAGCCAAAAATAGCAGATCTACAAGCCCACAACGCCTCGCGCTGCGAGGCGTTGTGGGCTTGTAGATCAGCTATTTTTGGCAAAGAGGTATACTGTAGGTGTAGAGGGAAAAAAGAGCAGACCAAGTAAACAAAAAAAAAGTATAATTTACTTGAGCACCTGCCCCTCAAAATGTCTGTGCACGCCACTGCTTATGAGGAGTTTGATGGTTTCATTTCCTATCTCGAACCCTCAGGAATGCACAGACAGACATAGCGACGGGTTGGAAAAATGTACTGGGAATGAATGAGACATTGGAAAGGCTCTTATAAAATATTCACTCGCCCACTTTGTTTGTTACCGTAGAAGATGGATGTTTTCCAGCACAGCCCCCCCCCCCCCCTGTGAAATATGTGTGTGTGACTGTGTTCATGTCTGAGAGAGAGAGAG
This sequence comes from Gymnoscopelus microlampas, assembly GCF_963454915.1. NCBI lineage: Eukaryota > Metazoa > Chordata > Actinopteri > Myctophiformes > Myctophidae > Gymnoscopelus > Gymnoscopelus microlampas. The sequence continues at coordinate 1,774 of NW_028155860.1, read as the reverse complement.
GTCTATCTATGCTGATAAGATATACACTTAGCGGTAGCAGTCGCTAACTCCCCCCACCACCACCACTGCCTGAGGCCCCAGATGTGTCCCATAGCCACCTGCCCTCCAGCGCACACGCACACACACACACACACACACACACACGTTTGTATTACTATACTTGTGAGGACATCAACAATTCTAGGAAGCCGATTTTATGATTGATTTATGATTTCTTTGGGGCATTTTTAAGAGCAAGTCTAAAGCCGAGAGAGAGAGGTCTATCGCCGCACAACTAAGTATAAAATGGGAAAAATCTACAACCCTGACCCCCTAAACCTTACCTCTAAATGTCTAATCCTAATCCTACCCACAACCTGAATCTTTTTCTAATTGTAAACGTAAATTCAACAATAAAACAACAATTTTTCTTGCGAGGACCAGGACAATGGTCCTCACAATGTCTATTCCTCAAATTCTACTATACTTGTGAGAACGTTTGGAAGTATAGTAATATAAACACACGCACGCACACGCACACACACGTCTGAGCTCCATATCCAAACCACCCAAACTAGCTCCCCTGGGATGGGGGGGATGCTGAGGGGGGTCTGGGGGCCACAATGAATATCAAAGGGACTTTATTCATACTAAATATTATGCCCAATGATGAGTCTCTGTGTGTGTGTGTGTGTGTGTGTGTGTGTGTGTGTGTGTGTGTGTGTGTGTGTGTGTGTGTGTGTGTGTGTGTGTGTGTGTGTGTGGCTTAGAGGAGGGCGCGTGGGGCTCTCCATCACAAAGACATAACAAGAAGCCCTTAACCCTCCCCCTTCTGAATATTTATGGCCCTATTCAGATGCCCCCGCCCCCCCGCTACGCCCCTCTGCCCCCCTGCCCCAGCAGCCACCAGCGTCCCAGACAAAGCACTTCAAACACGGGCCACAAATTGTGTACGGCAGGGATGGGAGGGGACCCTATCTGCCTCCACCAGGCCCCCCCAAAACCCTGTATGATGGAGAGAGGGGGGGGGGCTTATCTATTCCTTTGGGGGTCCCCTGACTGGGAATCAGTGGTGGAAAAAGTACTCACATTTTTTTACTTAAGTAAAAGTATCAATATAGAAATACTCTGTTACAAGTGAAAGTCCGGAATTCAAAATGTACTTGAGTTAAAGATACAAAAGTATTGGCATCAAAATGTACTGATGATAGCCCCTACAAGGGGGCCTCTTACGGTATCGATATCGACACTCATTATGCAGAATGTCCCATTTCAAATGGATAAAATTCTCTTGAAAATAGCCGATCTACAAGCTCACAATGCGTCGCATCAAGCTCACAATGTGTCGCATCGCGACGCATTGTGAGCTTGTAGATCGGCTATTTTCAAATGGTCGAAATATATAGGGCTGAAGTGGTTAATGTATGTTTTGTAATAATAATCAAAATCTACAAAGTAACTATTAGTAACTAAAGTTTTCAAATAAACGTAGTGGAGTAAAAGTACAAAATTGCCTCTGAGATGTAGCGGAGTAGAAGTAAAAGTACTGGAAATTGGAAATACTCAAGTAAAGTACAAATACCTCAAAATTGTACTTAAGTACAGTACTTAAGTAAATGTACTCAGTTACTTTCCACCACTGCTGGGAATAATGATCTAAATGGGTTGAACGTCACGTACCGGAGCGTCCCCATCGAGCTCAGGTAATACATGATGATGATAACACAACCCCTGTGAATTGGGGGCGGGGGGGAGGGGGGGGGGGGGGGGGTCAGATTAGCCACTCAGCTGGCAG